>NW_027212560.1:0-82000 GCF_947461875.1 Haliaeetus albicilla
GTTGCTGGTCTTCACCTTCCCCGTGCAGCCTATTCACAGGCACAACAGATATTGGGATCTCTGCTTGCCCAGAGAAGGAACAGCTCACGGTGCGCATCCTCGGCAGAGCCTATTCCCGAAAAGGCAAACGTCCGGCTCCTTGTCCCACACGGAAGGTGGCAGCCCTGAAAGCTCTTGCTGGTCTTCACCTTCCCCGTGCAGCCTATTCACAGGCACAACTGCACTGGGAATCTCTGCTTTCCCAAAGACGCAGTCTCTCACGGTGCGCATCCTCGGCAGAGCCTATTCCCGAAAAGGCAAACGTCCGGCCCCTTGTCCCACACGGAAGGTGGCAGCCCTGAAAGCTCTTGCTCGTCTTCACCTTCCCCCTGCAGCATATTCATAGGCACAACAGATATTGGGATCTCTGCTTGCCCAGAGAAGGAACATCTCACGGTGCGCATCCTCGGCAGAGCCTATTCCCGAAAAGGCAAACGTCCGGCTCCTTGTCCCACACGGAAGGTGGCAGCCCTGAAAGCTCTTGCTGGTCTTCACCTTCCCCGTGCAGCCTATTCACAGGCACAACTGCACTGGGAATCTCTGCTTTCCCAAAGACGCAATCTCTCACGGTGCGCATCCTCGGCAGAGCCTGTTCCCGAAAAGGCAAACGTCCGGCTCCTTGTCCCACACAGAAGGTGGCAGCCCTGAAAGCTCTTGCTGGTCTTCACCTTCCCCGTGCAGCCTATTCACAGGCACAACAGATATTGCGATCTCTGCTTGCCCAGAGAAGGAACATCTCACGGTGCGCATCCTCGGCAGAGCCTGTTCCCGAAAAGGCAAACGTCCGGCTCCTTGTCCCACACGGAAGGTGGCAGCCCGGAAAGCTGTTGCTGGTCTTCACCTTCCCCCTGCGGCCTATTGACAGGCACAACAGGTTTTGGGATCTCTGCTTGCCCAGAGAAGGAACATCTCACGGTGCGCATCCTCGGCAGAGCCTGTTCCCGAAAAGGCAAACGTCCGGCTCCTTGTCCCACACGGAAGGTGGCAGCCCGGAAAGCTCTTGCTGGTCTTCACCTTCCCCCTGCAGCCTATTCACAGGCACAACAGGTTTGGGGATCTGTGCTTGCCCAGAGAAGGAACATCTCACGGTGCGCATCCTCGGCAGAGCCTGTTCCCGAAAAGGCAAACGTCCGGCTCCTTGTCCCACACGGAAGGTGGCAGCCCGGAAAGCTGTTGCTGGTCTTCACCTTCCCCCTGCAGCCTATTCACAGGCACAACAGGTTTGGGGATCTGTGCTTGCCCAGAGAAGGAACATCTCACGGTGCGCATCCTCGGCAGAGCCTGTTCCCGAAAAGGCAAACGTCCGGCTCCTTGTCCCACACAGAAGGTGGCAGCCCGGAAAGCTGTTGCTGGTCTTCACCTTCCCCCTGCAGCCTATTCACAGGCACAACAGGTTTTGGGATCTGTGCTTGCCCAGAGAAGGAACATCTCACGGTGCGCAGCCTCGGCAGAGCCTGTTCCCAAAAAGGCAAACGTCCGGCTCCTTGTCCCACACGGATGGTGGCAGCCCGGAAAGCTGTTGCTGGTCTTCACCTTCCCCCTGCAGCCTATTCACAGGCACAACAGGTTTTGGGATCTGTGCTTGCCCAGAGAAGGAACATCTCACGGTGCGCATCCTCGGCAGAGCCTGTTCCCGAAAAGGCAAACGTCCGGCTCCTTGTCCCACACGGAAGGTGGCAGACAGGAAAGCTGTTGCTGGTCTTCACCTTCCCCCTGCAGCCTATTCACAGGCACAACAGGTTTGGGGATCTGTGCTTGCCCAGAGAAGGAACATCTCACGGTGCGCATCCTCGGCAGAGCCTGTTCCCGAAATGCAAACGTCCGGCTCCTTGTCCCACACGGAAGGTGGCAGCCCGGAAAGCTGTTGCTGGTCTTCACCTTCCCCCTGCAGCCTATTCACAGGCACAACAGGTTTGGGGATCTGTGCTTGCCCAAAGACGCAATCTCTCACGGTGCGCATTCTCGGCAGAGCCTGTTCCCGAAAAGGCAAACGTCCGGCTCCTTGTCCCACACGGAAGGTGGCAGCCCGGAAAGCTGTTGCTGGTCTTCACCTTCCCCCTGCAGCCTATTCACAGGCACAACAGGTTTTGGGATCTCTGCTTGCGCAGAGAAGGAACATCTCACGGTGCGCATCCTCGGCAGAGCCTGTTCCCGAAAAGGCAAACGTCCGGCTCCTTGTCCCACACGGAAGGTGGCAGCCCGGAAAGCTGTTGCTGGTCTTCACCTTCCCCCTGCAGCCTATTCACAGGCACAACAGGTTTGGGGATCTGTGCTTGCCCAGAGAAGGAACATCTCACGGTGCGCAGCCTCGGCAGAGCCTGTTCCCAAAAAGGCAAACGTCCGGCTCCTTGTCCCACACGGAAGGTGGCAGCCCAGAAAGCTGTTGCTGGTCTTCACCTTCCCCCTGCAGCCTATTCACAGGCACAACAGGTTTTGGGATCTGTGCTTGCCCAGAGAAGGAACATCTCACGGTGCGCATCCTCGGCAGAGCCTGTTCCCGAAAAGGCAAACGTCCGGCTCCTTGTCCCACACGGAAGGTGGCAGCCCGGAAAGCTGTTGCTGGTCTTCACCTTCCCCCTGCAGCCTATTCACAGGCACAACAGGTTTTGGGATCTGTGCTTGCCCAGAGAAGGAACATCTCACGGTGCGCATCCTCGGCAGACCCTGTTCCCGAAAAGGCAAACGTCCGGCTCCTTGTCCCACACGGAAGGTGGCAGCCCGGAAAGCTGTTGCTGGTCTTCACCTTCCCCCTGCAGCCTATTCACAGGCACAACAGGTTTTGGGATCTGTGCTTGCGCAGAGAAGGAACATCTCACGGTGCGCATCCTCGGCAGAGCCTGTTCCCAAAAAGGCAAACGTCCGGCTCCTTGTCCCACACGGAAGGTGGCAGCCCTGAAAGCTCTTGCTGGTCTTCACCTTCCCCCTGCAGCCTATTCACAGGCACAACAGGTTTGGGGAATCTGTGCTTGCCCAGAGAAGGAACATCTCACGGTGCGCATCCTCGGCAGAGCCTGTTCCCGAAAAGGCAAACGTCCGGCTCCTTGTCCCACACGGAAGGTGGCAGCCCGGAAAGCTCTTGCTGGTCTTCACCTTCCCCCTGCAGCCTATTCACAGGCACAACAGGTTTGGGGATCTGTGCTTGCCCAGAGAAGGAACATCTCACGGTGCGCATCCTCGGCAGAGCCTGTTCCCGAAAAGGCAAACGTCCGGCTCCTTGTCCCACACGGAAGGTGGCAGCCCGGAAAGCTGTTGCTGGTCTTCACCTTCCCCCTGCAGCCTATTCACAGGCACAACAGGTTTTGGGATCTGTGCTTGCCCAGAGAAGGAACATCTCACGGTGCGCATCCTCGGCAGAGCCTGTTCCCGAAAAGGCAAACGTCCGGCTCCTTGTCCCACACGGAAGGTGGCAGCCCGGAAAGCTCTTGCTGGTCTTCACCTTCCCCCTGCGGCCTATTCACAGGCACAACAGGTTTGGGGATCTGTGCTTGCCCAGAGAAGGAACATCTCACGGTGCGCAGCCTCGGCAGAGCCTGTTCCCGAAAAGGCAAACGTCCGGCTCCTTGTCCCACACGGAAGGTGGCAGCCCGGAAAGCTGTTGCTGGTCTTCACCTTCCCCCTGCAGCCTATTCACAGGCACAACAGGTTTGGGGATCTGTGCTTGCCCAGAGAAGGAACATCTCACGGTGCGCATCCTCGGCAGAGCCTGTTCCCGAAAAGGCAAACGTCTGGCTCCTTGTCCCACACGGAAGGTGGCAGCCCGGAAAGCTGTTGCTGGTCTTCACCTTCCCCCTGCAGCCTATTCACAGGCACAACAGGTTTGGGGATCTCTGCTTGCCCAGAGAAGGAACATCTCACGGTGCGCATCCTCGGCAGAGCCTGTTCCCGAAAAGGCAAACGTCCGGCTCCTTGTCCCACACGGATGGTGGCAGCCCGGAAAGCTGTTGCTGGTCTTCACCTTCCCCCTGCAGCCTATTCACAGGCACAACAGGTTTGGGGATCTGTGCTTGCCCAGAGAAGGAACATCTCACGGTGCGCATCCTCGGCAGAGCCTGTTCCCGAAAAGGCAAACGTCCGGCTCCTTGTCCCACACGGAAGGTGGCAGCCCGGAAAGCTGTTGCTGTCTTCACCTTCCCCCTGCAGCCTATTCACAGGCACAACAGGTTTTGGGATCTCTGCTTGCGCAGAGAAGGAACATCTCACGGTGCGCATCCTCGGCAGAGCCTGTTCCCGAAATGCAAACGTCCGGCTCCTTGTCCCACACGGAAGGTGGCAGCCCTGAAAGCTGTTGCTGGTCTTCACCTTCCCCCTGCAGCCTATTCACAGGCACAACAGGTTTGGGGATCTGTGCTTGCCCAAAGACGCAATCTCTCACGGTGCGCATCCTCGGCAGAGCCTGTTCCCGAAAAGGCAAACGTCCGGCTCCTTGTCCCACACGGAAGGTGGCAGCCCGGAAAGCTCTTGCTGGTCTTCACCTTCCCCCTGCAGCCTATTCACAGGCACAACAGGTTTTGGGATCTGTGCTTGCGCAGAGAAGGAACATCTCACGGTGCGCATCCTCGGCAGAGCCTGTTCCCGAAAAGGCAAACGTCCGGCTCCTTGTCCCACACGGAAGGTGGCAGCCCGGAAAGCTGTTGCTGGTCTTCACCTTCCCCCTGCAGCCTAGTCACAGGCACAACAGGTTTTGGGATCTGTGCTTGCGCAGAGAAGGAACATCTCACGGTGCGCATCCTCGGCAGAGCCTGTTCCCGAAAAGGCAAACGTCCGGCTCCTTGTCCCACACGGAAGGTGGCAGCCCGGAAAGCTGTTGCTGGTCTTCACCTTCCCCCTGCAGCCTATTCACAGGCACAACAGGTTTTGGGATCTGTGCTTGCCCAGAGAAGGAACATCTCACGGTGCGCATCCTCGGCAGAGCCTGTTCCCGAAAAGGCAAACGTCCGGCTCCTTGTCCCACACGGAAGGTGGCAGCCCTGAAAGCTGTTGCTGGTCTTCACCTTCCCCCTGCAGCCTATTCACAGGCACAACAGGTTTGGGGATCTGTGCTTGCCCAAAGACGCAATCTCTCACGGTGCGCATCCTCGGCAGAGCCTGTTCCCGAAAAGGCAAACGTCCGGCTCCTTGTCCCACACGGAAGGTGGCAGCCCGGAAAGCTGTTGCTGGTCTTCACCTTCCCCCTGCAGCCTATTCACAGGCACAACAGGTTTTGGGATCTGTGCTTGCGCAGAGAAGGAACATCTCACGGTGCGCATCCTCGGCAGAGCCTGTTCCCGAAAAGGCAAACGTCCGGCTCCTTGTCCCACATGGAAGGTGGCAGCCCGGAAAGCTGTTGCTGGTCTTCACCTTCCCCCTGCAGCCTATTCACAGGCACAACAGGTTTGGGGATCTGTGCTTGCCCAGAGAAGGAACATCTCACGGTGCGCAGCCTCGGCAGAGCCTGTTCCCAAAAAGGCAAACGTCCGGCTCCTTGTCCCACACGGAAGGTGGCAGCCCGGAAAGCTGTTGCTGGTCTTCACCTTCCCCCTGCAGCCTATTCACAGGCACAACAGGTTTTGGGATCTGTGCTTGCCCAGAGAAGGAACATCTCACGGTGCGCATCCTCGGCAGAGCCTGTTCCCGAAAAGGCAAACGTCCGGCTCCTTGTCCCACACGGAAGGTGGCAGCCCGGAAAGCTGTTGCTGGTCTTCACCTTCCCCCTGCAGCCTATTCACAGGCACAACAGGTTTTGGGATCTGTGCTTGCCCAGAGAAGGAACATCTCACGGTGCGCATCCTCGGCAGAGCCTGTTCCCGAAAAGGCAAACGTCCGGCTCCTTGTCCCACACGGAAGGTGGCAGCCCGGAAAGCTCTTGCTGGTCTTCACCTTCCCCCTGCAGCCTATTCACAGGCACAACAGGTTTGGGGATCTGTGCTTGCCCAGAGAAGGAACATCTCACGGTGCGCAGCCTCGGCAGAGCCTGTTCCCGAAAAGGCAAACGTCCGGCTCCTTGTCCCACACGGAAGGTGGCAGCCCGGAAAGCTGTTGCTGGTCTTCACCTTCCGCCTGCAGCCTATTCACAGGCACAACAGGTTTGGGGATCTGTGCTTGCCCAGAGAAGGAACATCTCACGGTGCGCATCCTCGGCAGAGCCTGTTCCCGAAAAGGCAAACGTCCGGCTCCTTGTCCCACACGGAAGGTGGCAGCCCGGAAAGCTCTTGCTGGTCTTCACCTTCCCCCTGCAGCCTATTCACAGGCACAACAGGTTTGGGGAATCTGTGCTTGCCCAGAGAAGGAACATCTCACGGTGCGCATCCTCGGCAGAGCCTGTTCCCGAAAAGGCAAACGTCCGGCTCCTTGTCCCACACGGAAGGTGGCAGCCCTGAAAGCTGTTGCTGGTCTTCACCTTCCCCCTGCAGCCTATTCACAGGCACAACAGGTTTGGGGATCTGTGCTTGCCCAGAGAAGGAACATCTCACGGTGCGCATCCTCGGCAGAGCCTGTTCCCGAAAAGGCAAACGTCCGGCTCCTTGTCCCACACGGAAGGTGGCAGCCCGGAAAGCTGTTGCTGGTCTTCACCTTCCCCCTGCAGCCTATTCACAGGCACAACAGGTTTGGGGATCTGTGCTTGCCCAGAGAAGGAACATCTCACGGTGCGCATCCTCGGCAGAGCCTGTTCCCGAAAAGGCAAACGTCCGGCTCCTTGTCCCACACGGATGGTGGCAGCCCTGAAAGCTGTTGCTGGTCTTCACCTTCCCCCTGCAGCCTATTCACAGGCACAACAGGTTTTGGGATCTGTGCTTGCCCAGAGAAGGAACATCTCACGGTGCGCATCCTCGGCAGAGCCTGTTCCCAAAAAGGCAAACGTCCGGCTCCTTGTCCCACACGGAAGGTGGCAGCCCGGAAAGCTGTTGCTGGTCTTCACCTTCCCCCTGCAGCCTATTCACAGGCACAACAGGTTTGGGGATCTGTGCTTGCGCAGAGAAGGAACATCTCACGGTGCGCATCCTCGGCAGAGCCTGTTCCCGAAAAGGCAAACGTCCGGCTCCTTGTCCCACACGGAAGGTGGCAGCCCGGAAAGCTGTTGCTGGTCTTCACCTTCCCCCTGCAGCCTATTCACAGGCACAACAGGTTTGGGGATCTGTGCTTGCCCAGAGAAGGAACATCTCACGGTGCGCATCCTCGGCAGAGTCTGTTCCCAAAAAGGCAAACGTCCGGCTCCTTGTCCCACACGGAAGGTGGCAGCCCTGAAAGCTGTTGCTGGTCTTCACCTTCCCCCTGCAGCCTATTCACAGGCACAACAGGTTTTGGGATCTGTGCTTGCCCAAAGACGCAATCTCTCACGGTGCGCATCCTCGGCAGAGCCTGTTCCCGAAAAGGCAAACGTCCGGCTCCTTGTCCCACACGGATGGTGGCAGCCCGGAAAGCTGTTGCTGGTCTTCACCTTCCCCCTGCAGCCTATTCACAGGCACAACAGGTTTTGGGATCTCTGCTTGCGCAGAGAAGGAACATCTCACGGTGCGCATCCTCGGCAGAGCCTGTTCCCGAAAAGGCAAACGTCCGGCTCCTTGTCCCACACGGAAGGTGGCAGCCCGGAAAGCTGTTGCTGGTCTTCACCTTCCCCCTGCAGCCTATTCACAGGCACAACAGGTTTGGGGAATCTGTGCTTGCCCAGAGAAGGAACATCTCACGGTGCGCATCCTCGGCAGAGCCTGTTCCCGAAAAGGCAAACGTCCGGCTCCTTGTCCCACACGGAAGGTGGCAGCCCTGAAAGCTGTTGCTGGTCTTCACCTTCCCCCTGCAGCCTATTCACAGGCACAACAGGTTTGGGGATCTGTGCTTGCCCAGAGAAGGAACATCTCACGGTGCGCATCCTCGGCAGAGCCTGTTCCCGAAAAGGCAAACGTCCGGCTCCTTGTCCCACACGGAAGGTGGCAGCCCGGAAAGCTGTTGCTGGTCTTCACCTTCCCCCTGCAGCCTATTCACAGGCACAACAGGTTTTGGGATCTGTGCTTGCGCAGAGAAGGAACATCTCACGGTGCGCATCCTCGGCAGAGCCTGTTCCCGAAAAGGCAAACGTCCGGCTCCTTGTCCCACACGGAAGGTGGCAGCCCTGAAAGCTGTTGCTGGTCTTCACCTTCCCCCTGCAGCCTATTCACAGGCACAACAGGTTTTGGGATCTGTGCTTGCCCAGAGAAGGAACATCTCACGGTGCGCATCCTCGGCAGAGCCTGTTCCCAAAAAGGCAAACGTCCGGCTCCTTGTCCCACACGGAAGGTGGCAGCCCGGAAAGCTGTTGCTGGTCTTCACCTTCCCCCTGCAGCCTATTCACAGGCACAACAGGTTTGGGGATCTGTGCTTGCCCAGAGAAGGAACATCTCACGGTGCGCATCCTCGGCAGAGCCTCTTCCCGAAAAGGCAAACGTCCGGCTCCTTGTCCCACACGGAAGGTGGCAGCCCGGAAAGCTGTTGCTGGTCTTCACCTTCCCCCTGCGGCCTATTCACAGGCACAACAGGTTTGGGGATCTGTGCTTTCCCAGAGAAGGAACATCTCACGGTGCGCATCCTCGGCAGAGCCTGTTCCCGAAAAGGCAAACGTCCGGCTCCTTGTCCCACACGGATGGTGGCAGCCCTGAAAGCTGTTGCTGGTCTTCACCTTCCCCCTGCAGCCTATTCACAGGCACAACAGGTTTTGGGATCTGTGCTTGCGCAGAGAAGGAACATCTCACGGTGCGCATCCTCGGCAGAGCCTGTTCCCGAAAAGGCAAACGTCCGGCTCCTTGTCCCACACGGAAGGTGGCAGCCCGGAAAGCTGTTGCTGGTCTTCACCTTCCCCCTGCAGCCTATTCACAGGCACAACAGGTTTTGGGATCTGTGCTTGCCCAGAGAAGGAACATCTCACGGTGCGCATCCTCGGCAGAGCCTGTTCCCGAAATGCAAACGTCCGGCTCCTTGTCCCACACGGAAGGTGGCAGCCCTGAAAGCTGTTGCTGGTCTTCACCTTCCCCCTGCAGCCTATTCACAGGCACAACAGGTTTTGGGATCTGTGCTTGCCCAAAGACGCAATCTCTCACGGTGCGCATCCTCGGCAGAGCCTGTTCCCGAAAAGGCAAACGTCCGGCTCCTTGTCCCACACGGAAGGTGGCAGCCCGGAAAGCTGTTGCTGGTCTTCACCTTCCCCCTGCAGCCTATTCACAGGCACAACAGGTTTGGGGATCTCTGCTTGCCCAGAGAAGGAACATCTCACGGTGCGCATCCTCGGCAGAGCCTGTTCCCGAAAAGGCAAACGTCCGGCTCCTTGTCCCACACGGAAGGTGGCAGCCCTGAAAGCTCTTGCTGGTCTTCACCTTCCCCCTGCAGCCTATTCACAGGCACAACAGGTTTGGGGATCTGTGCTTGCCCAGAGAAGGAACATCTCACGGTGCGCATCCTCGGCAGAGCCTGTTCCCAAAAAGGCAAACGTCCGGCTCCTTGTCCCACACGGAAGGTGGCAGCCCGGAAAGCTCTTGCTGGTCTTCACCTTCCCCCTGCAGCCTATTGACAGGCACAACAGGTTTGGGGATCTGTGCTTGCCCAGAGAAGGAACATCTCACGGTGCGCATCCTCGGCAGAGCCTGTTCCCGAAAAGGCAAACGTCCGGCTCCTTGTCCCACACGGAAGCTGGCAGCCCGGAAAGCTGTTGCTGGTCTTCACCTTCCCCCTGCAGCCTATTCACAGGCACAACAGGTTTTGGGATCTGTGCTTGCCCAGAGAAGGAACATCTCACGGTGCCCATCCTCGGCAGAGCCTGTTCCCAAAAAGGCAAACGTCCGGCTCCTTGTCCCACACGGAAGGTGGCAGCCCGGAAAGCTGTTGCTGGTCTTCACCTTCCCCCTGCGGCCTATTCACAGGCACAACAGGTTTGGGGATCTGTGCTTGCCCAGAGAAGGAACATCTCACGGTGCGCATCCTCGGCAGAGCCTGTTCCCGAAAAGGCAAACGTCCGGCTCCTTGTCCCACACGGAAGGTGGCAGCCCGGAAAGCTGTTGCTGGTCTTCACCTTCCCCCTGCAGCCTATTCACAGGCACAACAGGTTTTGGGATCTGTGCTTGCCCAGAGAAGGAACATCTCACGGTGCGCATCCTCGGCAGAGCCTGTTCCCGAAAAGGCAAACGTCCGGCTCCTTGTCCCACACGGAAGGTGGCAGCCCTGAAAGCTGTTGCTGGTCTTCACCTTCCCCCTGCGGCCTATTCACAGGCACAACAGGTTTGGGGATCTGTGCTTGCCCAGAGAAGGAACAGCTCACGGTGCGCATCCTCGGCAGAGCCTCTTCCCGAAAAGGCAAACGTCCGGCTCCTTGTCCCACACGGAAGGTGGCAGCCCGGAAAGCTGTTGCTGGTCTTCACCTTCCCCCTGCGGCCTATTCACAGGCACAACAGGTTTGGGGATCTGTGCTTTCCCAGAGAAGGAACATCTCACGGTGCGCATCCTCGGCAGAGCCTGTTCCCGAAAAGGCAAACGTCCGGCTCCTTGTCCCACACGGAAGGTGGCAGCCCGGAAAGCTGTTGCTGGTCTTCACCTTCCCCCTGCAGCCTATTCACAGGCACAACAGGTTTGGGGATCTCTGCTTGCCCAGAGAAGGAACATCTCACGGTGCGCATCCTCGGCAGAGCCTGTTCCCGAAATGCAAACGTCCGGCTCCTTGTCCCACACGGAAGGTGGCAGCCCTGAAAGCTGTTGCTGGTCTTCACCTTCCCCCTGCAGCCTATTCACAGGCACAACAGGTTTTGGGATCTGTGCTTGCCCAAAGACGCAATCTCTCACGGTGCGCATCCTCGGCAGAGCCTGTTCCCGAAAAGGCAAACGTCCGGCTCCTTGTCCCACACGGAAGGTGGCAGCCCGGAAAGCTGTTGCTGGTCTTCACCTTCCCCCTGCAGCCTATTCACAGGACCAACAGGTTTTGGGATCTCTGCTTGCGCAGAGAAGGAACATCTCACGGTGCGCATCCTCGGCAGAGCCTGTTCCCGAAAAGGCAAACGTCCGGCTCCTTGTCCCACACGGAAGGTGGCAGCCCTGAAAGCTCTTGCTGGTCTTCACCTTCCCCCTGCAGCCTATTCACAGGCACAACAGGTTTGGGGATCTGTGCTTGCCCAGAGAAGGAACATCTCACGGTGCGCATCCTCGGCAGAGCCTGTTCCCAAAAAGGCAAACGTCCGGCTCCTTGTCCCACACGGAAGGTGGCAGCCCGGAAAGCTCTTGCTGGTCTTCACCTTCCCCCTGCAGCCTATTGACAGGCACAACAGGTTTGGGGATCTGTGCTTGCCCAGAGAAGGAACATCTCACGGTGCGCATCCTCGGCAGAGCCTGTTCCCGAAAAGGCAAACGTCCGGCTCCTTGTCCCACACGGAAGGTGGCAGCCCGGAAAGCTGTTGCTGGTCTTCACCTTCCCCCTGCAGCCTATTCACAGGCACAACAGGTTTTGGGATCTGTGCTTGCCCAGAGAAGGAACATCTCACGGTGCGCATCCTCGGCAGAGCCTGTTCCCGAAAAGGCAAACGTCCGGCTCCTTGTCCCACACGGAAGGTGGCAGCCCGGAAAGCTGTTGCTGGTCTTCACCTTCCCCCTGCAGCCTATTCACAGGCACAACAGGTTTTGGGATCTGTGCTTGCGCAGAGAAGGAACATCTCACGGTGCGCATCCTCGGCAGAGCCTGTTCCCGAAAAGGCAAACGTCCGGCTCCTTGTCCCACACGGAAGGTGGCAGCCCGGAAAGCTGTTGCTGGTCTTCACCTTCCCCCTGCAGCCTATTCACAGGCACAACAGGTTTTGGGATCTGTGCTTGCCCAGAGAAGGAACATCTCACGGTGCGCATCCTCGGCAGAGCCTGTTCCCAAAAAGGCAAACGTCCGGCTCCTTGTCCCACACGGAAGGTGGCAGCCCGGAAAGCTGTTGCTGGTCTTCACCTTCCCCCTGCAGCCTATTCACAGGCACAACAGGTTTGGGGATCTGTGCTTGCCCAGAGAAGGAACATCTCACGGTGCGCATCCTCGGCAGAGCCTCTTCCCGAAAAGGCAAACGTCCGGCTCCTTGTCCCACACGGAAGGTGGCAGCCCGGAAAGCTGTTGCTGGTCTTCACCTTCCCCCTGCGGCCTATTCACAGGCACAACAGGTTTGGGGATCTGTGCTTTCCCAGAGAAGGAACATCTCACGGTGCGCATCCTCGGCAGAGCCTGTTCCCGAAAAGGCAAACGTCCGGCTCCTTGTCCCACACGGATGGTGGCAGCCCTGAAAGCTGTTGCTGGTCTTCACCTTCCCCCTGCAGCCTATTCACAGGCACAACAGGTTTTGGGATCTGTGCTTGCGCAGAGAAGGAACATCTCACGGTGCGCATCCTCGGCAGAGCCTGTTCCCGAAAAGGCAAACGTCCGGCTCCTTGTCCCACACGGAAGGTGGCAGCCCGGAAAGCTGTTGCTGGTCTTCACCTTCCCCCTGCAGCCTATTCACAGGCACAACAGGTTTTGGGATCTGTGCTTGCCCAGAGAAGGAACATCTCACGGTGCGCATCCTCGGCAGAGCCTGTTCCCGAAATGCAAACGTCCGGCTCCTTGTCCCACACGGAAGGTGGCAGCCCTGAAAGCTGTTGCTGGTCTTCACCTTCCCCCTGCAGCCTATTCACAGGCACAACAGGTTTTGGGATCTGTGCTTGCCCAAAGACGCAATCTCTCACGGTGCGCATCCTCGGCAGAGCCTGTTCCCGAAAAGGCAAACGTCCGGCTCCTTGTCCCACACGGAAGGTGGCAGCCCGGAAAGCTGTTGCTGGTCTTCACCTTCCCCCTGCAGCCTATTCACAGGCACAACAGGTTTTGGGATCTCTGCTTGCCCAGAGAAGGAACATCTCACGGTGCGCATCCTCGGCAGAGCCTGTTCCCGAAAAGGCAAACGTCCGGCTCCTTGTCCCACACGGAAGGTGGCAGCCCTGAAAGCTCTTGCTGGTCTTCACCTTCCCCCTGCAGCCTATTCACAGGCACAACAGGTTTGGGGATCTGTGCTTGCCCAGAGAAGGAACATCTCACGGTGCGCATCCTCGGCAGAGCCTGTTCCCGAAAAGGCAAACGTCCGGCTCCTTGTCCCACACGGAAGGTGGCAGCCCGGAAAGCTCTTGCTGGTCTTCACCTTCCCCCTGCAGCCTATTGACAGGCACAACAGGTTTGGGGATCTGTGCTTGCCCAGAGAAGGAACATCTCACGGTGCGCATCCTCGGCAGAGCCTGTTCCCGAAAAGGCAAACGTCCGGCTCCTTGTCCCACACGGAAGGTGGCAGCCCGGAAAGCTCTTGCTGGTCTTCACCTTCCCCCTGCAGCCTATTGACAGGCACAACAGGTTTTGGGATCTGTGCTTGCCCAGAGAAGGAACATCTCACGGTGCCCATCCTCGGCAGAGCCTGTTCCCGAAAAGGCAAACGTCCGGCTCCTTGTCCCACACGGAAGGTGGCAGCCCGGAAAGCTGTTGCTGGTCTTCACCTTCCCCCTGCGGCCTATTCACAGGCACAACAGGTTTGGGGATCTGTGCTTGCCCAGAGAAGGAACATCTCACGGTGCGCATCCTCGGCAGAGCCTGTTCCCAAAAAGGCAAACGTCCGGCTCCTTGTCCCACACGGAAGGTGGCAGCCCGGAAAGCTGTTGCTGGTCTTCACCTTCCCCCTGCGGCCTATTCACAGGCACAACAGGTTTGGGGATCTGTGCTTGCCCAGAGAAGGAACATCTCACGGTGCGCATCCTCGGCAGAGCCTGTTCCCGAAAAGGCAAACGTCCGGCTCCTTGTCCCACACGGAAGCTGGCAGCCCGGAAAGCTGTTGCTGGTCTTCACCTTCCCCCTGCAGCCTATTCACAGGCACAACAGGTTTTGGGATCTGTGCTTGCCCAGAGAAGGAACATCTCACGGTGCCCATCCTCGGCAGAGCCTGTTCCCGAAAAGGCAAACGTCCGGCTCCTTGTCCCACACGGAAGGTGGCAGCCCGGAAAGCTGTTGCTGGTCTTCACCTTCCCCCTGCGGCCTATTCACAGGCACAACAGGTTTGGGGATCTGTGCTTGCCCAGAGAAGGAACATCTCACGGTGCGCATCCTCGGCAGAGCCTGTTCCCAAAAAGGCAAACGTCCGGCTCCTTGTCCCACACGGAAGGTGGCAGCCCGGAAAGCTGTTGCTGGTCTTCACCTTCCCCCTGCAGCCTATTCACAGGCACAACAGGTTTTGGGATCTGTGCTTGCCCAGAGAAGGAACATCTCACGGTGCGCAGCCTCGGCAGAGCCTGTTCCCGAAAAGGCAAACGTCCGGCTCCTTGTCCCACACGGAAGGTGGCAGCCCTGAAAGCTGTTGCTGGTCTTCACCTTCCCCCTGCGGCCTATTCACAGGCACAACAGGTTTGGGGATCTGTGCTTGCCCAGAGAAGGAACAGCTCACGGTGCGCATCCTCGGCAGAGCCTCTTCCCGAAAAGGCAAACGTCCGGCTCCTTGTCCCACACGGAAGGTGGCAGCCCGGAAAGCTGTTGCTGGTCTTCACCTTCCCCCTGCAGCCTATTCACAGGCACAACAGGTTTGGGGATCTGTGCTTTCCCAGAGAAGGAACATCTCACGGTGCGCATCCTCGGCAGAGCCTGTTCCCGAAAAGGCAAACGTCCGGCTCCTTGTCCCACACGGAAGGTGGCAGCCCGGAAAGCTGTTGCTGGTCTTCACCTTCCCCCTGCAGCCTATTCACAGGCACAACAGGTTTGGGGATCTCTGCTTGCCCAGAGAAGGAACATCTCACGGTGCGCATCCTCGGCAGAGCCTGTTCCCGAAATGCAAACGTCCGGCTCCTTGTCCCACACGGAAGGTGGCAGCCCTGAAAGCTGTTGCTGGTCTTCACCTTCCCCCTGCAGCCTATTCACAGGCACAACAGGTTTTGGGATCTGTGCTTGCCCAAAGACGCAATCTCTCACGGTGCGCATCCTCGGCAGAGCCTGTTCCCGAAAAGGCAAACGTCCGGCTCCTTGTCCCACACGGAAGGTGGCAGCCCGGAAAGCTGTTGCTGGTCTTCACCTTCCCCCTGCGGCCTATTCACAGGACCAACAGGTTTTGGGATCTCTGCTTGCGCAGAGAAGGAACATCTCACGGTGCGCATCCTCGGCAGAGCCTGTTCCCGAAAAGGCAAA
Source organism: Haliaeetus albicilla (assembly GCF_947461875.1). Lineage (NCBI taxonomy): Eukaryota > Metazoa > Chordata > Aves > Accipitriformes > Accipitridae > Haliaeetus > Haliaeetus albicilla. Next base: position 15,176 of record NW_027212560.1, read on the forward strand.
CGTCCGGCTCCTTGTCCCACACGGAAGGTGGCAGCCCTGAAAGCTCTTGCTGGTCTTCACCTTCCCCCTGCAGCCTATTCACAGGCACAACAGGTTTGGGGATCTGTGCTTGCCCAGAGAAGGAACATCTCACGGTGCGCATCCTCGGCAGAGCCTGTTCCCAAAAAGGCAAACGTCCGGCTCCTTGTCCCACACGGAAGGTGGCAGCCCGGAAAGCTCTTGCTGGTCTTCACCTTCCCCCTGCAGCCTATTGACAGGCACAACAGGTTTGGGGATCTGTGCTTGCCCAGAGAAGGAACATCTCACGGTGCGCATCCTCGGCAGAGCCTGTTCCCGAAAAGGCAAACGTCCGGCTCCTTGTCCCACACGGAAGGTGGCAGCCCGGAAAGCTGTTGCTGGTCTTCACCTTCCCCCTGCAGCCTATTCACAGGCACAACAGGTTTTGGGATCTGTGCTTGCCCAGAGAAGGAACATCTCACGGTGCGCATCCTCGGCAGAGCCTGTTCCCAAAAAGGCAAACGTCCGGCTCCTTGTCCCACACGGAAGGTGGCAGCCCGGAAAGCTGTTGCTGGTCTTCACCTTCCCCCTGCGGCCTATTCACAGGCACAACAGGTTTGGGGATCTGTGCTTGCCCAGAGAAGGAACATCTCACGGTGCGCATCCTCGGCAGAGCCTGTTCCCGAAAAGGCAAACGTCCGGCTCCTTGTCCCACACGGAAGGTGGCAGCCCGGAAAGCTGTTGCTGGTCTTCACCTTCCCCCTGCAGCCTATTCACAGGCACAACAGGTTTGGGGATCTCTGCTTGCCCAGAGAAGGAACATCTCACGGTGCGCATCCTCGGCAGAGCCTCTTCCCGAAAAGGCAAACGTCCGGCTCCTTGTCCCACACGGAAGGTGGCAGCCCGGAAAGCTCTTGCTGGTCTTCACCTTCCCCCTGCAGCCTATTGACAGGCACAACAGGTTTGGGGATCTGTGCTTGCCCAGAGAAGGAACATCTCACGGTGCGCATCTTCGGCAGAGCCTGTTCCCAAAAAGGCAAACGTCCGGCTCCTTGTCCCACACGGAAGGTGGCAGCCCGGAAAGCTGTTGCTGGTCTTCACCTTCCCCCTGCAGCCTATTCACAGGCACAACAGGTTTGGGGATCTGTGCTTGCCCAGAGAAGGAACATCTCACGGTGCGCATCCTCGGCAGAGCCTGTTCCCGAAAAGGCAAACGTCCGGCTCCTTGTCCCACACGGAAGGTGGCAGCCCGGAAAGCTGTTGCTGGTCTTCACCTTCCCCCTGCAGCCTATTCACAGGCACAACAGGTTTGGGGATCTGTGCTTGCGCAGAGAAGGAACATCTCACGGTGCGCATCCTCGGCAGAGCCTGTTCCCGAAAAGGCAAACGTCCGGCTCCTTGTCCCACACGGAAGGTGGCAGCCCGGAAAGCTGTTGCTGGTCTTCACCTTCCCCCTGCAGCCTATTCACAGGCACAACAGGTTTTGGGATCTGTGCTTGCGCAGAGAAGGAACATCTCACGGTGCGCATCCTCGGCAGAGCCTGTTCCCAAAAAGGCAAACGTCCGGCTCCTTGTCCCACACGGAAGGTGGCAGCCCGGAAAGCTGTTGCTGGTCTTCACCTTCCCCCTGCAGCCTATTCACAGGCACAACAGGTTTGGGGATCTGTGCTTGCGCAGAGAAGGAACATCTCACGGTGCGCATCCTCGGCAGAGCCTGTTCCCGAAAAGGCAAACGTCCGGCTCCTTGTCCCACACGGAAGGTGGCAGCCCGGAAAGCTGTTGCTGGTCTTCACCTTCCCCCTGCAGCCTATTCACAGGCACAACAGGTTTTGGGATCTGTGCTTGCGCAGAGAAGGAACATCTCACGGTGCGCATCCTCGGCAGAGCCTCTTCCCGAAAAGGCAAACGTCCGGCTCCTTGTCCCACACGGAAGGTGGCAGCCCGGAAAGCTGTTGCTGGTCTTCACCTTCCCCCTGCGGCCTATTCACAGGCACAACAGGTTTGGGGATCTGTGCTTGCCCAGAGAAGGAACATCTCACGGTGCGCATCCTCGGCAGAGCCTGTTCCCGAAAAGGCAAACGTCCGGCTCCTTGTCCCACACGGATGGTGGCAGCCCTGAAAGCTGTTGCTGGTCTTCACCTTCCCCCTGCAGCCTATTCACAGGCACAACAGGTTTTGGGATCTGTGCTTGCGCAGAGAAGGAACATCTCACGGTGCGCATCCTCGGCAGAGCCTGTTCCCAAAAAGGCAAACGTCCGGCTCCTTGTCCCACACGGAAGGTGGCAGCCTGGAAAGCTCTTGCTGGTCTTCACCTTCCCCCTGCAGCCTATTCACAGGCACAACAGGTTTTGGGATCTGTGCTTGCCCAGAGAAGGAACATCTCACGGTGCGCATCCTCGGCAGAGCCTGTTCCCGAAATGCAAACGTCCGGCTCCTTGTCCCACACGGAAGGTGGCAGCCCTGAAAGCTGTTGCTGGTCTTCACCTTCCCCCTGCAGCCTATTCACAGGCACAACAGGTTTTGGGATCTGTGCTTGCCCAAAGACGCAATCTCTCACGGTGCGCATCCTCGGCAGAGCCTGTTCCCGAAAAGGCAAACGTCCGGCTCCTTGTCCCACACGGAAGGTGGCAGCCCGGAAAGCTGTTGCTGGTCTTCACCTTCCCCCTGCAGCCTATTCGCAGGACCAACAGGTTTTGGGATCTCTGCTTGCGCAGAGAAGGAACATCTCACGGTGCGCATCCTCGGCAGAGCCTGTTCCCGAAAAGGCAAACGTCCGGCTCCTTGTCCCACACGGAAGGTGGCAGCCCGGAAAGCTCTTGCTGGTCTTCACCTTCCCCCTGCAGCCTATTCACAGGCACAACAGGTTTGGGGATCTGTGCTTGCCCAGAGAAGGAACATCTCACGGTGCGCATCCTCGGCAGAGCCTGTTCCCAAAAAGGCAAACGTCCGGCTCCTTGTCCCACACGGAAGGTGGCAGCCCGGAAAGCTCTTGCTGGTCTTCACCTTCCCCCTGCAGCCTATTCACAGGCACAACAGGTTTGGGGATCTGTGCTTGCCCAGAGAAGGAACATCTCACGGTGCGCATCCTCGGCAGAGCCTGTTCCCGAAAAGGCAAACGTCCGGCTCCTTGTCCCACACGGAAGGTGGCAGCCCGGAAAGCTGTTGCTGGTCTTCACCTTCCCCCTGCAGCCTATTCACAGGCACAACAGGTTTTGGGATCTGTGCTTGCCCAGAGAAGGAACATCTCACGGTGCGCATCCTCGTCAGAGCCTGTTCCCAAAAAGGCAAACGTCCGGCTCCTTGTCCCACACGGAAGGTGGCAGCCCGGAAAGCTGTTGCTGGTCTTCACCTTCCCCCTGCGGCCTATTGACAGGCACAACAGGTTTGGGGATCTGTGCTTGCCCAGAGAAGGAACATCTCACGGTGCGCATCCTCGGCAGAGCCTGTTCCCGAAAAGGCAAACGTCCGGCTCCTTGTCCCACACGGAAGGTGGCAGCCCGGAAAGCTGTTGCTGGTCTTCACCTTCCCCCTGCGGCCTATTGACAGGCACAACAGGTTTGGGGATCTGTGCTTGCCCAGAGAAGGAACATCTCACGGTGCGCATCCTCGGCAGAGCCTGTTCCCGAAAAGGCAAACGTCCGGCTCCTTGTCCCACACGGAAGGTGGCAGCCCGGAAAGCTGTTGCTGGTCTTCACCTTCCCCCTGCAGCCTATTCACAGGCACAACAGGTTTGGGGATCTGTGCTTGCCCAGAGAAGGAACATCTCACGGTGCGCATCCTCGGCAGAGCCTGTTCCCGAAAAGGCAAACGTCCGGCTCCTTGTCCCACACGGAAGGTGGCAGCCCGGAAAGCTGTTGCTGGTCTTCACCTTCCCCCTGCAGCCTATTCACAGGCACAACAGGTTTGGGGATCTGTGCTTGCCCAGAGAAGGAACATCTCACGGTGCGCATCCTCGGCAGAGCCTGTTCCCGAAAAGGCAAACGTCCGGCTCCTTGTCCCACACGGAAGGTGGCAGCCCGGAAAGCTGTTGCTGGTCTTCACCTTCCCCCTGCGGCCTATTCACAGGCACAACAGGTTTGGGGATCTGTGCTTGCGCAGAGAAGGAACATCTCACGGTGCGCATCCTCGGCAGAGCCTGTTCCCGAAAAGGCAAACGTCCGGCTCCTTGTCCCACACGGAAGGTGGCAGCCCGGAAAGCTGTTGCTGGTCTTCACCTTCCCCCTGCAGCCTATTCACAGGCACAACAGGTTTGGGGATCTGTGCTTGCCCAGAGAAGGAACATCTCACGGTGCGCATCCTCGGCAGAGCCTGTTCCCGAAAAGGCAAACGTCCGGCTCCTTGTCCCACACGGAAGGTGGCAGCCCTGAAAGCTGTTGCTGGTCTTCACCTTCCCCCTGCGGCCTATTGACAGGCACAACAGGTTTTGGGATCTCTGCTTGCCCAGAGAAGGAACATCTCACGGTGCGCATCCTCGGCAGAGCCTGTTCCCGAAAAGGCAAACGTCCGGCTCCTTGTCCCACACGGAAGGTGGCAGCCCGGAAAGCTGTTGCTGGTCTTCACCTTCCCCCTGCGGCCTATTGACAGGCACAACAGGTTTTGGGATCTGTGCTTGCCCAGAGAAGGAACATCTCACGGTGCGCATCCTCGGCAGAGCCTGTTCCCGAAAAGGCAAACGTCCGGCTCCTTGTCCCACACGGATGGTGGCAGCCCGGAAAGCTGTTGCTGGTCTTCACCTTCCCCCTGCAGCCTATTCACAGGCACAACAGGTTTGGGGATCTGTGCTTGCGCAGAGAAGGAACATCTCACGGTGCGCATCCTCGGCAGAGCCTGTTCCCGAAAAGGCAAACGTCCGGCTCCTTGTCCCACACGGAAGGTGGCAGCCCGGAAAGCTGTTGCTGGTCTTCACCTTCCCCCTGCAGCCTATTCACAGGCACAACAGGTTTGGGGATCTGTGCTTGCCCAGAGAAGGAACATCTCACGGTGCACATCCTCGGCAGAGCCTGTTCCCGAAAAGGCAAACGTCCGGCTCCTTGTCCCACACGGAAGCTGGCAGCCCGGAAAGCTGTTGCTGGTCTTCACCTTCCCCCTGCGGCCTATTCACAGGCACAACAGGTTTGGGGATCTGTGCTTGCGCAGAGAAGGAACATCTCACGGTGCGCATCCTCGGCAGAGCCTGTTCCCGAAAAGGCAAACGTCCGGCTCCTTGTCCCACACGGAAGGTGGCAGCCCTGAAAGCTGTTGCTGGTCTTCACCTTCCCCCTGCAGCCTATTCACAGGCACAACAGGTTTGGGGATCTGTGCTTGCCCAGAGAAGGAACATCTCACGGTGCGCATCCTCGGCAGAGCCTGTTCCCGAAAAGGCAAACGTCCGGCTCCTTGTCCCACACGGAAGGTGGCAGCCCTGAAAGCTGTTGCTGGTCTTCACCTTCCCCCTGCGGCCTATTGACAGGCACAACAGGTTTGGGGATCTGTGCTTGCCCAGAGAAGGAACAGCTCACGGTGCGCATCCTCGGCAGAGCCTGTTCCCGAAAAGGCAAACGTCCGGCTCCTTGTCCCACACGGAAGGTGGCAGCCCGGAAAGCTCTTGCTGGTCTTCACCTTCCCCCTGCAGCCTATTCACAGGCACAACAGGTTTGGGGATCTGTGCTTGCCCAGAGAAGGAACATCTCACGGTGCGCATCCTCGGCAGAGCCTGTTCCCGAAAAGGCAAACGTCCGGCTCCTTGTCCCACACGGAAGGTGGCAGCCCGGAAAGCTGTTGCTGGTCTTCACCTTCCCCCTGCAGCCTATTCACAGGCACAACAGGTTTTGGGATCTGTGCTTGCGCAGAGAAGGAACATCTCACGGTGCGCATCCTCGGCAGAGCCTGTTCCCGAAAAGGCAAACGTCCGGCTCCTTGTCCCACACGGAAGGTGGCAGCCCGGAAAGCTGTTGCTGGTCTTCAACTTCCCCCTGCGGCCTATTGACAGGCACAACAGGTTTGGGGATCTGTGCTTGCCCAGAGAAGGAACATCTCACGGTGCGCATCCTCGGCAGAGCCTGTTCCCGAAAAGGCAAACGTCCGGCTCCTTGTCCCACACGGAAGGTGGCAGCCCGGAAAGCTCTTGCTGGTCTTCACCTTCCCCCTGCAGCCTATTCACAGGCACAACAGGTTTGGGGATCTGTGCTTGCGCAGAGAAGGAACATCTCACGGTGCGCATCCTCGGCAGAGCCTGTTCCCGAAAAGGCAAACGTCCGGCTCCTTGTCCCACACGGAAGGTGGCAGCCCGGAAAGCTGTTGCTGGTCTTCACCTTCCCCCTGCAGCCTATTCACAGGCACAACAGGTTTGGGGATCTGTGCTTGCCCAGAGAAGGAACATCTCACGGTGCGCATCCTCGGCAGAGCCTGTTCCCAAAAAGGCAAACGTCCGGCTCCTTGTCCCACACGGAAGGTGGCAGCCCGGAAAGCTGTTGCTGGTCTTCACCTTCCCCCTGCAGCCTATTCACAGGCACAACAGGTTTGGGGATCTGTGCTTGCCCAGAGAAGGAACATCTCACGGTGCGCATCCTCGGCAGACCCTGTTCCCGAAAAGGCAAACGTCCGGCTCCTTGTCCCACACGGAAGGTGGCAGCCCGGAAAGCTGTTGCTGGTCTTCACCTTCCCCCTGCGGCCTATTCACAGGCACAACAGGTTTGGGGATCTGTGCTTGCCCAGAGAAGGAACATCTCACGGTGCGCATCCTCGGCAGAGCCTGTTCCCGAAAAGGCAAACGTCCGGCTCCTTGTCCCACACGGAAGGTGGCAGCCCGGAAAGCTCTTGCTGGTCTTCACCTTCCCCCTGCAGCCTATTCACAGGCACAACAGGTTTTGGGATCTGTGCTTGCGCAGAGAAGGAACATCTCACGGTGCGCATCCTCGGCAGAGCCTGTTCCCAAAAAGGCAAACGTCCGGCTCCTTGTCCCACACGGAAGGTGGCAGCCCGGAAAGCTCTTGCTGGTCTTCACCTTCCCCCTGCAGCCTATTCACAGGCACAACAGGTTTGGGGATCTGTGCTTGCCCAGAGAAGGAACATCTCACGGTGCGCATCCTCGGCAGAGCCTGTTCCCGAAAAGGCAAACGTCCGGCTCCTTGTCCCACACGGAAGGTGGCAGCCCGGAAAGCTGTTGCTGGTCTTCACCTTCCCCCTGCGGCCTATTCGCAGGACCAACAGGTTTTGCGATCTCTGCTTGCGCAGAGAAGGAACATCTCACGGTGCGCATCCTCGGCAGAGCCTGTTCCCGAAAAGGCAAACGTCCGGCTCCTTGTCCCACACGGAAGGTGGCAGCCCGGAAAGCTCTTGCTGGTCTTCACCTTCCCCCTGCAGCCTATTCACAGGCACAACAGGTTTGGGGATCTGTGCTTGCCCAGAGAAGGAACATCTCACGGTGCGCATCCTCGGCAGAGCCTGTTCCCAAAAAGGCAAACGTCCGGCTCCTTGTCCCACACGGAAGGTGGCAGCCCGGAAAGCTCTTGCTGGTCTTCACCTTCCCCCTGCAGCCTATTCACAGGCACAACAGGTTTGGGGATCTGTGCTTGCCCAGAGAAGGAACATCTCACGGTGCGCATCCTCGGCAGAGCCTGTTCCCGAAAAGGCAAACGTCCGGCTCCTTGTCCCACACGGAAGGTGGCAGCCCGGAAAGCTGTTGCTGGTCTTCACCTTCCCCCTGCAGCCTATTCACAGGCACAACAGGTTTTGGGATCTGTGCTTGCCCAGAGAAGGAACATCTCACGGTGCGCATCCTCGGCAGAGCCTGTTCCCAAAAAGGCAAACGTCCGGCTCCTTGTCCCACACGGAAGGTGGCAGCCCGGAAAGCTGTTGCTGGTCTTCACCTTCCCCCTGCGGCCTATTGACAGGCACAACAGGTTTGGGGATCTGTGCTTGCCCAGAGAAGGAACATCTCACGGTGCGCATCCTCGGCAGAGCCTGTTCCCGAAAAGGCAAACGTCCGGCTCCTTGTCCCACACGGAAGGTGGCAGCCCGGAAAGCTGTTGCTGGTCTTCACCTTCCCCCTGCGGCCTATTGACAGGCACAACAGGTTTGGGGATCTGTGCTTGCCCAGAGAAGGAACATCTCACGGTGCGCATCCTCGGCAGAGCCTGTTCCCGAAAAGGCAAACGTCCGGCTCCTTGTCCCACACGGAAGGTGGCAGCCCGGAAAGCTGTTGCTGGTCTTCACCTTCCCCCTGCAGCCTATTCACAGGCACAACAGGTTTGGGGATCTGTGCTTGCCCAGAGAAGGAACATCTCACGGTGCGCATCCTCGGCAGAGCCTGTTCCCGAAAAGGCAAACGTCCGGCTCCTTGTCCCACACGGAAGGTGGCAGCCCGGAAAGCTGTTGCTGGTCTTCACCTTCCCCCTGCAGCCTATTCACAGGCACAACAGGTTTGGGGATCTGTGCTTGCCCAGAGAAGGAACATCTCACGGTGCGCATCCTCGGCAGAGCCTGTTCCCGAAAAGGCAAACGTCCGGCTCCTTGTCCCACACGGAAGGTGGCAGCCCGGAAAGCTGTTGCTGGTCTTCACCTTCCCCCTGCGGCCTATTCACAGGCACAACAGGTTTGGGGATCTGTGCTTGCCCAGAGAAGGAACATCTCACGGTGCGCATCCTCGGCAGAGCCTGTTCCCGAAAAGGCAAACGTCCGGCTCCTTGTCCCACACGGAAGGTGGCAGCCCTGAAAGCTGTTGCTGGTCTTCACCTTCCCCCTGCAGCCTATTCACAGGCACAACAGGTTTGGGGATCTGTGCTTGCCCAGAGAAGGAACATCTCACGGTGCGCATCCTCGGCAGAGCCTGTTCCCGAAAAGGCAAACGTCCGGCTCCTTGTCCCACACGGAAGGTGGCAGCCCTGAAAGCTGTTGCTGGTCTTCACCTTCCCCCTGCGGCCTATTGACAGGCACAACAGGTTTTGGGATCTCTGCTTGCCCAGAGAAGGAACATCTCACGGTGCGCATCCTCGGCAGAGCCTGTTCCCGAAAAGGCAAACGTCCGGCTCCTTGTCCCACACGGATGGTGGCAGCCCGGAAAGCTGTTGCTGGTCTTCACCTTCCCCCTGCAGCCTATTCACAGGCACAACAGGTTTGGGGATCTGTGCTTGCGCAGAGAAGGAACATCTCACGGTGCGCATCCTCGGCAGAGCCTGTTCCCGAAAAGGCAAACGTCCGGCTCCTTGTCCCACACGGAAGGTGGCAGCCCGGAAAGCTGTTGCTGGTCTTCACCTTCCCCCTGCAGCCTATTCACAGGCACAACAGGTTTGGGGATCTGTGCTTGCCCAGAGAAGGAACATCTCACGGTGCACATCCTCGGCAGAGCCTGTTCCCGAAAAGGCAAACGTCCGGCTCCTTGTCCCACACGGAAGCTGGCAGCCCGGAAAGCTGTTGCTGGTCTTCATCTTCCCCCTGCGGCCTATTCACAGGCACAACAGGTTTGGGGATCTGTGCTTGCGCAGAGAAGGAACATCTCACGGTGCGCATCCTCGGCAGAGCCTGTTCCCAAAAAGGCAAACGTCCGGCTCCTTGTCCCACACGGAAGGTGGCAGCCCGGAAAGCTGTTGCTGGTCTTCACCTTCCCCCTGCAGCCTATTCACAGGCACAACAGGTTTGGGGATCTGTGCTTGCCCAGAGAAGGAACATCTCACGGTGCGCATCCTCGGCAGAGCCTGTTCCCGAAAAGGCAAACGTCCGGCTCCTTGTCCCACACGGAAGGTGGCAGCCCGGAAAGCTGTTGCTGGTCTTCACCTTCCCCCTGCAGCCTATTCACAGGCACAACAGGTTTTGGGATCTGTGCTTGCGCAGAGAAGGAACATCTCACGGTGCGCATCCTCGGCAGAGCCTGTTCCCGAAAAGGCAAACGTCCGGCTCCTTGTCCCACACGGAAGGTGGCAGCCCGGAAAGCTGTTGCTGGTCTTCAACTTCCCCCTGCGGCCTATTGACAGGCACAACAGGTTTGGGGATCTGTGCTTGCCCAGAGAAGGAACATCTCACGGTGCGCATCCTCGGCAGAGCCTGTTCCCGAAAAGGCAAACGTCCGGCTCCTTGTCCCACACGGAAGGTGGCAGCCCGGAAAGCTCTTGCTGGTCTTCACCTTCCCCCTGCAGCCTATTCACAGGCACAACAGGTTTGGGGATCTGTGCTTGCCCAGAGAAGGAACATCTCACGGTGCGCATCCTCGGCAGAGCCTGTTCCCGAAAAGGCAAACGTCCGGCTCCTTGTCCCACACGGAAGGTGGCAGCCCGGAAAGCTCTTGCTGGTCTTCACCTTCCCCCTGCAGCCTATTCACAGGCACAACAGGTTTGGGGATCTGTGCTTGCCCAGAGAAGGAACATCTCACGGTGCGCATCCTCGGCAGAGCCTGTTCCCAAAAAGGCAAACGTCCGGCTCCTTGTCCCACACGGAAGGTGGCAGCCCGGAAAGCTGTTGCTGGTCTTCACCTTCCCCCTGCAGCCTATTCACAGGCACAACAGGTTTGGGGATCTCTGCTTGCCCAGAGAAGGAACATCTCACGGTGCGCATCCTCGGCAGACCCTGTTCCCGAAAAGGCAAACGTCCGGCTCCTTGTCCCACACGGAAGGTGGCAGCCCTGAAAGCTGTTGCTGGTCTTCACCTTCCCCCTGCAGCCTATTCACAGGCACAACAGGTTTGGGGATCTGTGCTTGCGCAGAGAAGGAACATCTCACGGTGCGCATCCTCGGCAGAGCCTGTTCCCGAAAAGGCAAACGTCCGGCTCCTTGTCCCACACGGAAGGTGGCAGCCCGGAAAGCTCTTGCTGGTCTTCACCTTCCCCCTGCAGCCTATTCACAGGCACAACAGGTTTTGGGATCTGTGCTTGCGCAGAGAAGGAACATCTCACGGTGCGCATCCTCGGCAGAGCCTGTTCCCAAAAAGGCAAACGTCCGGCTCCTTGTCCCACACGGAAGGTGGCAGCCCGGAAAGCTCTTGCTGGTCTTCACCTTCCCCCTGCAGCCTATTCACAGGCACAACAGGTTTGGGGATCTGTGCTTGCCCAGAGAAGGAACATCTCACGGTGCGCATCCTCGGCAGAGCCTGTTCCCAAAAAGGCAAACGTCCGGCTCCTTGTCCCACACGGAAGGTGGCAGCCCTGAAAGCTGTTGCTGGTCTTCACCTTCCCCCTGCGGCCTATTGACAGGCACAACAGGTTTTGGGATCTGTGCTTGCCCAGAGAAGGAACATCTCACGGTGCGCATCCTCGGCAGAGCCTGTTCCCGAAAAGGCAAACGTCCGGCTCCTTGTCCCACACGGAAGGTGGCAGCCCGGAAAGCTGTTGCTGGTCTTCACCTTCCCCCTGCAGCCTATTCACAGGCACAACAGGTTTGGGGATCTGTGCTTGCCCAGAGAAGGAACATCTCACGGTGCGCATCTTCGGCAGAGCCTGTTCCCGAAAAGGCAAACGTCCGGCTCCTTGTCCCACACGGAAGGTGGCAGCCCTGAAAGCTGTTGCTGGTCTTCACCTTCCCCCTGCGGCCTATTGACAGGCACAACAGGTTTGGGGATCTGTGCTTGCCCAGAGAAGGAACATCTCACGGTGCGCATCCTCGGCAGAGCCTGTTCCCGAAAAGGCAAACGTCCGGCTCCTTGTCCCACACGGATGGTGGCAGCCCGGAAAGCTGTTGCTGGTCTTCACCTTCCCCCTGCAGCCTATTCACAGGCACAACAGGTTTGGGGATCTGTGCTTGCCCAGAGAAGGAACATCTCACGGTGCGCATCCTCGGCAGAGCCTGTCACCAAAAAGGCAAACGTCCGGCTCCTTGTCCCACACGGAAGGTGGCAGCCCGGAAAGCTCTTGCTGGTCTTCACCTTCCCCCTGCAGCCTATTCACAGGCACAACAGGTTTGGGGATCTGTGCTTGCCCAGAGAAGGAACATCTCACGGTGCGCATCCTCGGCAGAGCCTGTTCCCGAAAAGGCAAACGTCCGGCTCCTTGTCCCACACGGAAGGTGGCAGCCCTGAAAGCTGTTGCTGGTCTTCACCTTCCCCCTGCGGCCTATTGACAGGCACAACAGGTTTTGGGATCTGTGCTTGCCCAGAGAAGGAACATCTCACGGTGCGCATCCTCGGCAGAGCCTGTTCCCAAAAAGGCAAACGTCCGGCTCCTTGTCCCACACGGAAGGTGGCAGCCCGGAAAGCTGTTGCTGGTCTTCACCTTCCCCCTGCAGCCTATTCACAGGCACAACAGGTTTGGGGATCTGTGCTTGCCCAGAGAAGGAACATCTCACGGTGCGCATCTTCGGCAGAGCCTGTTCCCGAAAAGGCAAACGTCCGGCTCCTTGTCCCACACGGAAGGTGGCAGCCCTGAAAGCTCTTGCTGGTCTTCACCTTCCCCCTGCGGCCTATTGACAGGCACAACAGGTTTTGGGATCTGTGCTTGCCCAGAGAAGGAACATCTCACGGTGCGCATCCTCGGCAGAGCCTGTTCCCGAAAAGGCAAACGTCCGGCTCCTTGTCCCACACGGATGGTGGCAGCCCGGAAAGCTGTTGCTGGTCTTCACCTTCCCCCTGCAGCCTATTCACAGGCACAACAGGTTTGGGGATCTGTGCTTGCCCAGAGAAGGAACATCTCACGGTGCGCATCCTCGGCAGAGCCTGTTCCCGAAAAGGCAAACGTCCGGCTCCTTGTCCCACACGGAAGGTGGCAGCCCGGAAAGCTGTTGCTGGTCTTCACCTTCCCCCTGCAGCCTATTCACAGGCACAACAGGTTTGGGGATCTGTGCTTGCCCAGAGAAGGAACATCTCACGGTGCGCATCCTCGGCAGAGCCTGTTCCCGAAAAGGCAAACGTCCGGCTCCTTGTCCCACACGGAAGGTGGCAGCCCGGAAAGCTGTTGCTGGTCTTCACCTTCCCCCTGCAGCCTATTCACAGGCACAACAGGTTTGGGGATCTGTGCTTGCCCAGAGAAGGAACATCTCACGGTGCGCATCCTCGGCAGAGCCTGTTCCCGAAAAGGCAAACGTCCGGCTCCTTGTCCCACACGGAAGGTGGCAGCCCGGAAAGCTCTTGCTGGTCTTCACCTTCCCCCTGCAGCCTATTCACAGGCACAACAGGTTTGGGGATCTGTGCTTGCCCAGAGAAGGACCATCTCACCGTGCGCATCCTCGGCAGAGCCTGTTCCCGAAATGCAAACGTCCGGCTCCTTGTCCCACACGGAAGGTGGCAGCCCTGAAAGCTGTTGCTGGTCTTCACCTTCCCCCTGCAGCCTATTCACAGGCACAACAGGTTTGGGGATCTCTGCTTGCCCAGAGAAGGAACATCTCACGGTGCGCATCCTCGGCAGAGCCTGTTCCCGAAAAGGCAAACGTCCGGCTCCTTGTCCCACACGGAAGGTGGCAGCCCGGAAAGCTCTTGCTGGTCTTCACCTTCCCCCTGCAGCCTATTCACAGGCACAACAGGTTTGGGGATCTGTGCTTGCCCAGAGAAGGAACATCTCATGGTGCGCATCCTCGGCAGAGCCTGTTCCCAAAAAGGCAAACGTCCGGCTCCTTGTCCCACACGGAAGGTGGCAGCCCGGAAAGCTCTTGCTGGTCTTCACCTTCCCCCTGCAGCCTATTCACAGGCACAACAGGTTTGGGGATCTGTGCTTGCCCAGAGAAGGAACATCTCACGGTGCGCAGCCTCGGCAGAGCCTGTTCCCGAAAAGGCAAACGTCCGGCTCCTTGTCCCACACGGAAGGTGGCAGCCCGGAAAGCTCTTGCTGGTCTTCACCTTCCCCCTGCAGCCTATTCACAGGCACAACAGGTTTGGGGATCTGTGCTTGCCCAGAGAAGGAACATCTCACGGTGCGCATCCTCGGCAGAGCCTGTTCCCAAAAAGGCAAACGTCCGGCTCCTTGTCCCACACGGAAGGTGGCAGCCCGGAAAGCTGTTGCTGGTCTTCACCTTCCCCCTGCAGCCTATTCACAGGCACAACAGGTTTGGGGATCTGTGCTTGCGCAGAGAAGGAACATCTCACGGTGCGCATCCTCGGCAGAGCCTGTTCCCGAAAAGGCAAACGTCCGGCTCCTTGTCCCACACGGAAGGTGGCAGCCCGGAAAGCTCTTGCTGGTCTTCACCTTCCCCCTGCAGCCTATTCACAGGCACAACAGGTTTTGGGATCTGTGCTTGCGCAGAGAAGGAACATCTCACGGTGCGCATCCTCGGCAGAGCCTGTTCCCAAAAAGGCAAACGTCCGGCTCCTTGTCCCACACGGAAGGTGGCAGCCCGGAAAGCTGTTGCTGGTCTTCACCTTCCCCCTGCAGCCTATTCACAGGCACAACAGGTTTGGGGATCTGTGCTTGCCCAGAGAAGGAACATCTCACGGTGCGCATCCTCGGCAGAGCCTGTTCCCGAAAAGGCAAACGTCCGGCTCCTTGTCCCACACGGAAGGTGGCAGCCCGGAAAGCTCTTGCTGGTCTTCACCTTCCCCCTGCAGCCTATTCACAGGCACAACAGGTTTTGGGATCTGTGCTTGCGCAGAGAAGGAACATCTCACGGTGCGCATCCTCGGCAGAGCCTGTTCCCGAAAAGGCAAACGTCCGGCTCCTTGTCCCACACGGAAGGTGGCAGCCCGGAAAGCTGTTGCTGGTCTTCACCTTCCCCCTGCAGCCTATTCACAGGCACAACAGGTTTGGGGATCTGTGCTTGCCCAGAGAAGGAACATCTCACGGTGCGCATCCTCGGCAGAGCCTGTTCCCGAAAAGGCAAACGTCCGGCTCCTTGTCCCACACGGAAGGTGGCAGCCCGGAAAGCTGTTGCTGGTCTTCACCTTCCCCCTGCGGCCTATTCACAGGCACAACAGGTTTGGGGATCTGTGCTTGCGCAGAGAAGGAACATCTCACGGTGCGCATCCTCGGCAGAGCCTGTTCCCAAAAAGGCAAACGTCCGGCTCCTTGTCCCACACGGAAGGTGGCAGCCCGGAAAGCTGTTGCTGGTCTTCACCTTCCCCCTGCAGCCTATTCACAGGCACAACAGGTTTGGGGATCTGTGCTTGCCCAGAGAAGGAACATCTCACGGTGCGCATCCTCGGCAGAGCCTGTTCCCGAAAAGGCAAACGTCCGGCTCCTTGTCCCACACGGAAGGTGGCAGCCCTGAAAGCTGTTGCTGGTCTTCACCTTCCCCCTGCGGCCTATTGACAGGCACAACAGGTTTGGGGATCTGTGCTTGCCCAGAGAAGGAACATCTCACGGTGCGCATCCTCGGCAGAGCCTGTTCCCGAAAAGGCAAACGTCCGGCTCCTTGTCCCACACGGAAGGTGGCAGCCCGGAAAGCTGTTGCTGGTCTTCACCTTCCCCCTGCAGCCTATTCACAGGCACAACAGGTTTGGGGATCTGTGCTTGCCCAGAGAAGGAACATCTCACGGTGCGCATCCTCGGCAGAGCCTGTTCCCGAAAAGGCAAACGTCCGGCTCCTTGTCCCACACGGAAGGTGGCAGCCCGGAAAGCTGTTGCTGGTCTTCACCTTCCCCCTGCGGCCTATTCACAGGCACAACAGGTTTGGGGATCTGTGCTTGCGCAGAGAAGGAACATCTCACGGTGCGCATCCTCGGCAGAGCCTGTTCCCAAAAAGGCAAACGTCCGGCTCCTTGTCCCACACGGAAGGTGGCAGCCCGGAAAGCTGTTGCTGGTCTTCACCTTCCCCCTGCAGCCTATTCACAGGCACAACAGGTTTGGGGATCTGTGCTTGCCCAGAGAAGGAACATCTCACGGTGCGCATCCTCGGCAGAGCCTGTTCCCGAAAAGGCAAACGTCCGGCTCCTTGTCCCACACGGAAGGTGGCAGCCCTGAAAGCTGTTGCTGGTCTTCACCTTCCCCCTGCGGCCTATTGACAGGCACAACAGGTTTGGGGATCTGTGCTTGCCCAGAGAAGGAACATCTCACGGTGCGCATCCTCGGCAGAGCCTGTTCCCGAAAAGGCAAACGTCCGGCTCCTTGTCCCACACGGAAGGTGGCAGCCCGGAAAGCTGTTGCTGGTCTTCACCTTCCCCCTGCAGCCTATTCACAGGCACAACAGGTTTGGGGATCTGTGCTTGCCCAGAGAAGGAACATCTCACGGTGCGCATCCTCGGCAGAGCCTGTTCCCGAAAAGGCAAACGTCCGGCTCCTTGTCCCACACGGAAGGTGGCAGCCCGGAAAGCTGTTGCTGGTCTTCACCTTCCCCCTGCAGCCTATTCACAGGCACAACAGGTTTTGGGATCTGTGCTTGCCCAGAGAAGGAACATCTCACGGTGCGCATCCTCGGCAGAGCCTGTTCCCGAAAAGGCAAACGTCCGGCTCCTTGTCCCACACGGAAGGTGGCAGCCCGGAAAGCTCTTGCTGGTCTTCACCTTCCCCCTGCGGCCTATTGACAGGCACAACAGGTTTGGGGATCTGTGCTTGCCCAGAGAAGGAACATCTCATGGTGCGCATCCTCGGCAGAGCCTGTTCCCGAAAAGGCAAACGTCCGGCTCCTTGTCCCACACGGAAGGTGGCAGCCCGGAAAGCTCTTGCTGGTCTTCACCTTCCCCCTGCAGCCTATTCACAGGCACAACAGGTTTGGGGATCTGTGCTTGCCCAGAGAAGGAACATCTCACGGTGCGCATCCTCGGCAGAGCCTGTTCCCGAAAAGGCAAACGTCCGGCTCCTTGTCCCACACGGAAGGTGGCAGCCCGGAAAGCTCTTGCTGGTCTTCACCTTCCCCCTGCAGCCTATTCACAGGCACAACAGGTTTGGGGATCTGTGCTTGCCCAGAGAAGGAACATCTCACGGTGCGCATCCTCGGCAGAGCCTGTTCCCGAAAAGGCAAACGTCCGGCTCCTTGTCCCACACGGAAGGTGGCAGCCCTGAAAGCTGTTGCTGGTCTTCACCTTCCCCCTGCAGCCTATTCACAGGCACAACAGGTTTGGGGATCTGTGCTTGCCCAGAGAAGGAACATCTCACGGTGCGCATCCTCGGCAGAGCCTGTTCCCGAAAAGGCAAACGTCCGGCTCCTTGTCCCACACGGAAGGTGGCAGCCCGGAAAGCTGTTGCTGGTCTTCACCTTCCCCCTGCAGCCTATTCACAGGCACAACAGGTTTGGGGATCTGTGCTTGCCCAGAGAAGGAACATCTCACGGTGCGCATCCTCGGCAGAGCCTGTTCCCGAAAAGGCAAACGTCCGGCTCCTTGTCCCACACGGAAGGTGGCAGCCCGGAAAGCTCTTGCTGGTCTTCACCTTCCCCCTGCAGCCTATTCACAGGCACAACAGGTTTGGGGATCTGTGCTTGCCCAGAGAAGGACCATCTCACCGTGCGCATCCTCGGCAGAGCCTGTTCCCGAAATGCAAACGTCCGGCTCCTTGTCCCACACGGAAGGTGGCAGCCCTGAAAGCTGTTGCTGGTCTTCACCTTCCCCCTGCAGCCTATTCACAGGCACAACAGGTTTGGGGATCTCTGCTTGCCCAGAGAAGGAACATCTCACGGTGCGCATCCTCGGCAGAGCCTGTTCCCGAAAAGGCAAACGTCCGGCTCCTTGTCCCACACGGAAGGTGGCAGCCCGGAAAGCTCTTGCTGGTCTTCACCTTCCCCCTGCAGCCTATTCACAGGCACAACAGGTTTGGGGATCTGTGCTTGCCCAGAGAAGGAACATCTCACGGTGCGCATCCTCGGCAGAGCCTGTTCCCGAAAAGGCAAACGTCCGGCTCCTTGTCCCACACGGAAGGTGGCAGCCCGGAAAGCTCTTGCTGGTCTTCACCTTCCCCCTGCAGCCTATTGACAGGCACAACAGGTTTGGGGATCTGTGCTTGCCCAGAGAAGGAACATCTCACGGTGCGCATCCTCGGCAGAGCCTGTTCCCGAAAAGGCAAACGTCCGGCTCCTTGTCCCACACGGAAGGTGGCAGCCCGGAAAGCTCTTGCTGGTCTTCACCTTCCCCCTGCAGCCTATTCACAGGCACAACAGGTTTGGGGATCTGTGCTTGCCCAGAGAAGGAACATCTCACGGTGCGCATCCTCGGCAGAGCCTGTTCCCGAAAAGGCAAACGTCCGGCTCCTTGTCCCACACGGAAGGTGGCAGCCCGGAAAGCTGTTGCTGGTCTTCACCTTCCCCCTGCAGCCTATTCACAGGCACAACAGGTTTGGGGATCTGTGCTTGCCCAGAGAAGGAACATCTCACGGTGCGCATCCTCGGCAGAGCCTGTTCCCGAAAAGGCAAACGTCCGGCTCCTTGTCCCACACGGAAGGTGGCAGCCCGGAAAGCTCTTGCTGGTCTTCACCTTCCCCCTGCAGCCTATTCACAGGCACAACAGGTTTTGGGATCTGTGCTTGCGCAGAGAAGGAACATCTCACGGTGCGCATCCTCGGCAGAGCCTGTTCCCAAAAAGGCAAACGTCCGGCTCCTTGTCCCACACGGAAGGTGGCAGCCCGGAAAGCTCTTGCTGGTCTTCACCTTCCCCCTGCAGCCTATTCACAGGCACAACAGGTTTGGGGATCTGTGCTTGCCCAGAGAAGGAACATCTCACGGTGCGCATCCTCGGCAGAGCCTGTTCCCGAAAAGGCAAACGTCCGGCTCCTTGTCCCACACGGAAGGTGGCAGCCCGGAAAGCTCTTGCTGGTCTTCACCTTCCCCCTGCAGCCTATTCACAGGCACAACAGGTTTTGGGATCTGTGCTTGCGCAGAGAAGGAACATCTCACGGTGCGCATCCTCGGCAGAGCCTGTTCCCGAAAAGGCAAACGTCCGGCTCCTTGTCCCACACGGAAGGTGGCAGCCCGGAAAGCTCTTGCTGGTCTTCACCTTCCCCCTGCAGCCTATTCACAGGCACAACAGGTTTGGGGATCTGTGCTTGCCCAGAGAAGGAACATCTCACGGTGCGCATCCTCGGCAGAGCCTGTTCCCGAAAAGGCAAACGTCCGGCTCCTTGTCCCACACGGAAGGTGGCAGCCCGGAAAGCTGTTGCTGGTCTTCACCTTCCCCCTGCGGCCTATTCACAGGCACAACAGGTTTGGGGATCTGTGCTTGCGCAGAGAAGGAACATCTCACGGTGCGCATCCTCGGCAGAGCCTGTTCCCAAAAAGGCAAACGTCCGGCTCCTTGTCCCACACGGAAGGTGGCAGCCCGGAAAGCTGTTGCTGGTCTTCACCTTCCCCCTGCAGCCTATTCACAGGCACAACAGGTTTGGGGATCTGTGCTTGCCCAGAGAAGGAACATCTCACGGTGCGCATCCTCGGCAGAGCCTGTTCCCGAAAAGGCAAACGTCCGGCTCCTTGTCCCACACGGAAGGTGGCAGCCCTGAAAGCTGTTGCTGGTCTTCACCTTCCCCCTGCGGCCTATTGACAGGCACAACAGGTTTTGGGATCTGTGCTTGCCCAGAGAAGGAACATCTCACGGTGCGCATCCTCGGCAGAGCCTGTTCCCGAAAAGGCAAACGTCCGGCTCCTTGTCCCACACGGAAGGTGGCAGCCCGGAAAGCTGTTGCTGGTCTTCACCTTCCCCCTGCAGCCTATTCACAGGCACAACAGGTTTGGGGATCTGTGCTTGCCCAGAGAAGGAACATCTCACGGTGCGCATCCTCGGCAGAGCCTGTTCCCGAAAAGGCAAACGTCCGGCTCCTTGTCCCACACGGAAGGTGGCAGCCCGGAAAGCTGTTGCTGGTCTTCACCTTCCCCCTGCAGCCTATTCACAGGCACAACAGGTTTTGGGATCTCTGCTTGCCCAGAGAAGGAACATCTCACGGTGCGCATCCTCGGCAGAGCCTGTTCCCGAAAAGGCAAACGTCCGGCTCCTTGTCCCACACGGAAGGTGGCAGCCCGGAAAGCTCTTGCTGGTCTTCACCTTCCCCCTGCGGCCTATTGACAGGCACAACAGGTTTGGGGATCTGTGCTTGCCCAGAGAAGGAACATCTCACGGTGCGCATCCTCGGCAGAGCCTGTTCCCGAAAAGGCAAACGTCCGGCTCCTTGTCCCACACGGAAGGTGGCAGCCCGGAAAGCTCTTGCTGGTCTTCACCTTCCCCCTGCAGCCTATTCACAGGCACAACAGGTTTGGGGATCTGTGCTTGCCCAGAGAAGGAACATCTCACGGTGCGCATCCTCGGCAGAGCCTGTTCCCGAAAAGGCAAACGTCCGGCTCCTTGTCCCACACGGAAGGTGGCAGCCCGGAAATCTCTTGCTGGTCTTCACCTTCCCCCTGCAGCCTATTCACAGGCACAACAGGTTTGGGGATCTGTGCTTGCCCAGAGAAGGAACATCTCACGGTGCGCATCCTCGGCAGAGCCTGTTCCCAAAAAGGCAAACGTCCGGCTCCTTGTCCCACACGGAAGGTGGCAGCCCGGAAAGCTGTTGCTGGTCTTCACCTTCCCCCTGCAGCCTATTCACAGGCACAACAGGTTTGGGGATCTGTGCTTGCCCAGAGAAGGAACATCTCACGGTGCGCATCCTCGGCAGAGCCTGTTCCCGAAAAGGCAAACGTCCGGCTCCTTGTCCCACACGGAAGGTGGCAGCCCTGAAAGCTGTTGCTGGTCTTCACCTTCCCCCTGCAGCCTATTCACAGGCACAACAGGTTTGGGGATCTGTGCTTGCGCAGAGAAGGAACATCTCACGGTGCGCATCCTCGGCAGAGCCTGTTCCCGAAAAGGCAAACGTCCGGCTCCTTGTCCCACACGGAAGGTGGCAGCCCGGAAAGCTGTTGCTGGTCTTCACCTTCCCCCTGCAGCCTATTCACAGGCACAACAGGTTTTGGGATCTGTGCTTGCGCAGAGAAGGAACATCTCACGGTGCGCATCCTCGGCAGAGCCTGTTCCCAAAAAGGCAAACGTCCGGCTCCTTGTCCCACACGGAAGGTGGCAGCCCGGAAAGCTCTTGCTGGTCTTCACCTTCCCCCTGCAGCCTATTCACAGGCACAACAGGTTTGGGGATCTGTGCTTGCCCAGAGAAGGAACATCTCACGGTGCGCATCCTCGGCAGAGCCTGTTCCCGAAAAGGCAAACGTCCGGCTCCTTGTCCCACACGGAAGGTGGCAGCCCGGAAAGCTGTTGCTGGTCTTCACCTTCCCCCTGCAGCCTATTCACAGGCACAACAGGTTTGGGGATCTGTGCTTGCCCAGAGAAGGAACATCTCACGGTGCGCATCCTCGGCAGAGCCTGTTCCCGAAAAGGCAAACGTCCGGCTCCTTGTCCCACACGGAAGGTGGCAGCCCGGAAAGCTGTTGCTGGTCTTCACCTTCCCCCTGCAGCCTATTCACAGGCACAACAGGTTTGGGGATCTGTGCTTGCCCAGAGAAGGAACATCTCACGGTGCGCATCCTCGGCAGAGCCTGTTCCCGAAAAGGCAAACGTCCGGCTCCTTGTCCCACACGGAAGGTGGCAGCCCGGAAAGCTGTTGCTGGTCTTCACCTTCCCCCTGCAGCCTATTCACAGGCACAACAGGTTTGGGGATCTGTGCTTGCGCAGAGAAGGAACATCTCACGGTGCGCATCCTCGGCAGAGCCTGTTCCCGAAAAGGCAAACGTCCGGCTCCTTGTCCCACACGGAAGGTGGCAGCCCGGAAAGCTGTTGCTGGTCTTCACCTTCCCCCTGCAGCCTATTCACAGGCACAACAGGTTTGGGGATCTGTGCTTGCCCAGAGAAGGAACATCTCACGGTGCGCATCCTCGGCAGAGCCTGTTCCCGAAAAGGCAAACGTCCGGCTCCTTGTCCCACACGGAAGGTGGCAGCCCGGAAAGCTCTTGCTGGTCTTCACCTTCCCCCTGCGGCCTATTGACAGGCACAACAGGTTTTGGGATCTCTGCTTGCCCAGAGAAGGAACATCTCACGGTGCGCATCCTCGGCAGAGCCTGTTCCCGAAAAGGCAAACGTCCGGCTCCTTGTCCCACACGGAAGGTGGCAGCCCGGAAAGCTGTTGCTGGTCTTCACCTTCCCCCTGCAGCCTATTCACAGGCACAACAGGTTTGGGGATCTGTGCTTGCCCAGAGAAGGAACATCTCACGGTGCGCATCCTCGGCAGAGCCTGTTCCCGAAAAGGCAAACGTCCGGCTCCTTGTCCCACACGGAAGGTGGCAGCCCGGAAAGCTGTTGCTGGTCTTCACCTTCCCCCTGCGGCCTATTCACAGGCACAACAGGTTTGGGGATCTGTGCTTGCCCAGAGAAGGAACATCTCACGGTGCGCATCCTCGGCAGAGCCTGTTCCCGAAAAGGCAAACGTCCGGCTCCTTGTCCCACACGGAAGGTGGCAGCCCTGAAAGCTGTTGCTGGTCTTCACCTTCCCCCTGCAGCCTATTCACAGGCACAACAGGTTTGGGGATCTGTGCTTGCCCAGAGAAGGAACATCTCACCGTGAGCATCCTCGGCAGAGCCTGTTCCCGAAAAGGCAAACGTCCGGCTCCTTGTCCCACACGGAAGGTGGCAGCCCGGAAAGCTGTTGCTGGTCTTCACCTTCCCCCTGCGGCCTATTGACAGGCACAACAGGTTTTGGGATCTGTGCTTGCCCAGAGAAGGAACATCTCACGGTGCGCATCCTCGGCAGAGCCTGTTCCCGAAAAGGCAAACGTCCGGCTCCTTGTCCCACACGGATGGTGGCAGCCCGGAAAGCTGTTGCTGGTCTTCACCTTCCCCCTGCAGCCTATTCACAGGCACAACAGGTTTGGGGATCTCTGCTTGCCCAGAGAAGGAACATCTCACGGTGCGCATCCTCGGCAGATCCTGTTCCCGAAAAGGCAAACGTCCGGCTCCTTGTCCCACACGGAAGGTGGCAGCCCGGAAAGCTGTTGCTGGTCTTCACCTTCCCCCTGCAGCCTATTCACAGGCACAACAGGTTTGGGGATCTGTGCTTGCCCAGAGAAGGAACATCTCACGGTGCACATCCTCGGCAGAGCCTGTTCCCGAAAAGGCAAACGTCCGGCTCCTTGTCCCACACGGAAGCTGGCAGCCCGGAAAGCTGTTGCTGGTCTTCACCTTCCCCCTGCGGCCTATTCACAGGCACAACAGGTTTGGGGATCTGTGCTTGCGCAGAGAAGGAACATCTCACGGTGCGCATCCTCGGCAGAGCCTGTTCCCAAAAAGGCAAACGTCCGGCTCCTTGTCCCACACGGAAGGTGGCAGCCCGGAAAGCTGTTGCTGGTCTTCACCTTCCCCCTGCAGCCTATTCACAGGCACAACAGGTTTGGGGATCTGTGCTTGCGCAGAGAAGGAACATCTCACGGTGCGCATCCTCGGCAGAGCCTGTTCCCGAAAAGGCAAACGTCCGGCTCCTTGTCCCACACGGAAGGTGGCAGCCCTGAAAGCTGTTGCTGGTCTTCACCTTCCCCCTGCGGCCTATTGACAGGCACAACAGGTTTGGGGATCTGTGCTTGCCCAGAGAAGGAACAGCTCACGGTGCGCATCCTCGGCAGAGCCTGTTCCCAAAAAGGCAAACGTCCGGCTCCTTGTCCCACACGGAAGGTGGCAGCCCGGAAAGCTCTTGCTGGTCTTCACCTTCCCCCTGCAGCCTATTCACAGGCACAACAGGTTTGGGGATCTGTGCTTGCCCAGAGAAGGAACATCTCACGGTGCGCATCCTCGGCAGAGCCTGTTCCCGAAAAGGCAAACGTCCGGCTCCTTGTCCCACACGGAAGGTGGCAGCCCGGAAAGCTGTTGCTGGTCTTCACCTTCCCCCTGCAGCCTATTCACAGGCACAACAGGTTTTGGGATCTGTGCTTGCGCAGAGAAGGAACATCTCACGGTGCGCATCCTCGGCAGAGCCTGTTCCCGAAAAGGCAAACGTCCGGCTCCTTGTCCCACACGGAAGGTGGCAGCCCGGAAAGCTGTTGCTGGTCTTCAACTTCCCCCTGCGGCCTATTGACAGGCACAACAGGTTTGGGGATCTGTGCTTGCCCAGAGAAGGAACATCTCACGGTGCGCATCCTCGGCAGAGCCTGTTCCCGAAAAGGCAAACGTCCGGCTCCTTGTCCCACACGGAAGGTGGCAGCCCGGAAAGCTGTTGCTGGTCTTCACCTTCCCCCTGCAGCCTATTCACAGGCACAACAGGTTTGGGGATCTCTGCTTGCCCAGAGAAGGAACATCTCACGGTGCGCATCCTCGGCAGAGCCTGTTCCCGAAAAGGCAAACGTCCGGCTCCTTGTCCCACACGGAAGGTGGCAGCCCGGAAAGCTCTTGCTGGTCTTCACCTTCCCCCTGCAGCCTATTCACAGGCACAACAGGTTTGGGGATCTGTGCTTGCCCAGAGAAGGAACATCTCACGGTGCGCATCCTCGGCAGAGCCTGTTCCCGAAAAGGCAAACGTCCGGCTCCTTGTCCCACACGGAAGGTGGCAGCCCGGAAAGCTGTTGCTGGTCTTCACCTTCCCCCTGCAGCCTATTCACAGGCACAACAGGTTTGGGGATCTGTGCTTGCCCAGAGAAGGAACATCTCACGGTGCGCATCCTCGGCAGACCCTGTTCCCGAAAAGGCAAACGTCCGGCTCCTTGTCCCACACGGAAGGTGGCAGCCCTGAAAGCTGTTGCTGGTCTTCACCTTCCCCCTGCAGCCTATTCACAGGCACAACAGGTTTGGGGATCTGTGCTTGCGCAGAGAAGGAACATCTCACGGTGCGCATCCTCGGCAGAGCCTGTTCCCGAAAAGGCAAACGTCCGGCTCCTTGTCCCACACGGAAGGTGGCAGCCCGGAAAGCTCTTGCTGGTCTTCACCTTCCCCCTGCAGCCTATTCACAGGCACAACAGGTTTGGGGATCTGTGCTTGCGCAGAGAAGGAACATCTCACGGTGCGCATCCTCGGCAGAGCCTGTTCCCAAAAAGGCAAACGTCCGGCTCCTTGTCCCACACGGAAGGTGGCAGCCCGGAAAGCTCTTGCTGGTCTTCACCTTCCCCCTGCAGCCTATTCACAGGCACAACAGGTTTGGGGATCTGTGCTTGCCCAGAGAAGGAACATCTCACGGTGCGCATCCTCGGCAGAGCCTGTTCCCGAAAAGGCAAACGTCCGGCTCCTTGTCCCACACGGAAGGTGGCAGACAGGAAAGCTGTTGCTGGTCTTCACCTTCCCCCTGCGGCCTATTGACAGGCACAACAGGTTTTGGGATCTGTGCTTGCCCAGAGAAGGAACATCTCACGGTGCGCATCCTCGGCAGAGCCTGTTCCCGAAAAGGCAAACGTCCGGCTCCTTGTCCCACACGGAAGGTGGCAGCCCGGAAAGCTGTTGCTGGTCTTCACCTTCCCCCTGCAGCCTATTCACAGGCACAACAGGTTTGGGGATCTGTGCTTGCCCAGAGAAGGAACATCTCACGGTGCGCATCTTCGGCAGAGCCTGTTCCCGAAAAGGCAAACGTCCGGCTCCTTGTCCCACACGGAAGGTGGCAGCCCTGAAAGCTGTTGCTGGTCTTCACCTTCCCCCTGCGGCCTATTGACAGGCACAACAGGTTTGGGGATCTGTGCTTGCCCAGAGAAGGAACATCTCACGGTGCGCATCCTCGGCAGAGCCTGTTCCCGAAAAGGCAAACGTCCGGCTCCTTGTCCCACACGGAAGGTGGCAGCCCTGAAAGCTGTTGCTGGTCTTCACCTTCCCCCTGCAGCCTATTCACAGGCACAACAGGTTTTGGGATCTGTGCTTGCCCAGAGAAGGAACATCTCACGGTGCGCATCCTCGGCAGAGCCTGTTCCCGAAAAGGCAAACGTCCGGCTCCTTGTCCCACACGGAAGGTGGCAGCCCGGAAAGCTGTTGCTGGTCTTCACCTTCCCCCTGCAGCCTATTCACAGGCACAACAGGTTTGGGGATCTGTGCTTGCCCAGAGAAGGAACATCTCACGGTGCGCATCCTCGGCAGAGCCTGTTCCCAAAAAGGCAAACGTCCGGCTCCTTGTCCCACACGGAAGGTGGCAGCCCTGAAAGCTGTTGCTGGTCTTCACCTTCCCCCTGCAGCCTATTCACAGGCACAACAGGTTTGGGGATCTGTGCTTGCCCAGAGAAGGAACATCTCACGGTGCACATCCTCGGCAGAGCCTGTTCCCGAAAAGGCAAACGTCCGGCTCCTTGTCCCACACGGAAGGTGGCAGCCCTGAAAGCTGTTGCTGGTCTTCACCTTCCCCCTGCGGCCTATTCACAGGCACAACAGGTTTTGGGATATGTGCTTGCCCAGAGAAGGAACATCTCACGGTGCGCATCCTCGGCAGAGCCTGTTCCCGAAATGCAAACGTCCGGCTCCTTGTCCCACACGGAAGGTGGCAGCCCTGAAAGCTGTTGCTGGTCTTCACCTTCCCCCTGCAGCCTATTCACAGGCACAACAGGTTTGGGGATCTGTGCTTGCCCAAAGACGCAATCTCTCACGGTGCGCATCCTCGGCAGAGCCTGTTCCCGAAAAGGCAAACGTCCGGCTCCTTGTCCCACACGGAAGGTGGCAGCCCGGAAAGCTCTTGCTGGTCTTCACCTTCCCCCTGCAGCCTATTCACAGGCACAACAGGTTTTGGGATCTCTGCTTGCCCAGAGAAGGAACATCTCACGGTGCGCATCCTCGGCAGAGCCTGTTCCCGAAAAGGCAAACGTCCGGCTCCTTGTCCCACACGGAAGGTGGCAGCCCGGAAAGCTCTTGCTGGTCTTCACCTTCCCCCTGCAGCCTATTCACAGGCACAACAGGTTTGGGGATCTGTGCTTGCCCAGAGAAGGAACATCTCACGGTGCGCATCCTCGGCAGAGCCTGTTCCCGAAATGCAAACGTCCGGCTCCTTGTCCCACACGGAAGGTGGCAGCCCGGAAAGCTGTTGCTGGTCTTCACCTTCCCCCTGCAGCCTATTCACAGGCACAACAGGTTTGGGGATCTGTGCTTGCCCAGAGAAGGAACATCTCACGGTGCGCATCCTCGGCAGAGCCTGTTCCCGAAAAGGCAAACGTCCGGCTCCTTGTCCCACACGGAAGGTGGCAGCCCGGAAAGCTGTTGCTGGTCTTCACCTTCCCCCTGCAGCCTATTCACAGGCACAACAGGTTTTGGGATCTGTGCTTGCGCAGAGAAGGAACATCTCACGGTGCGCATCCTCGGCAGAGCCTGTTCCCGAAATGCAAACGTCCGGCTCCTTGTCCCACACGGAAGGTGGCAGCCCTGAAAGCTCTTGCTGGTCTTCACCTTCCCCCTGCAGCCTATTCACAGGCACAACAGGTTTGGGGATCTGTGCTTGCCCAAAGACGCAATCTCTCACGGTGCGCATCCTCGGCAGAGCCTGTTCCCGAAAAGGCAAACGTCCGGCTCCTTGTCCCACACGGAAGGTGGCAGCCCTGAAAGCTCTTGCTGGTCTTCACCTTCCCCCTGCAGCCTATTCACAGGCACAACAGGTTTTGGGATCTCTGCTTGCCCAGAGAAGGAACATCTCACGGTGCGCATCCTCGGCAGAGCATGTTCCCGAAAAGGCAAACGTCCGGCTCCTTGTCCCACACGGAAGGTGGCAGCCCGGAAAGCTCTTGCTGGTCTTCACCTTCCCCCTGCAGCCTATTCACAGGCACAACAGGTTTGGGGATCTGTGCTTGCCCAGAGAAGGAACATCTCACAGTGCGCATCCTCGGCAGAGCCTGTTCCCGAAATGCAAACGTCCGGCTCCTTGTCCCACACGGAAGGTGGCAGCCCGGAAAGCTGTTGCTGGTCTTCACCTTCCCCCTGCAGCCTATTCACAGGCACAACAGGTTTGGGGATCTGTGCTTGCCCAGAGAAGGAACATCTCACGGTGCGCAGCCTCGGCAGAGCCTGTTCCCGAAAAGGCAAACGTCCGGCTCCTTGTCCCACACGGAAGGTGGCAGCCCGGAAAGCTGTTGCTGGTCTTCACCTTCCCCCTGCAGCCTATTCACAGGCACAACAGGTTTGGGGATCTGTGCTTGCCCAAAGACGCAATCTCTCACGGTACGCATCCTCGGCAGAGCCTGTTCCCGAAAAGGCAAACGTCCGGCTCCTTGTCCCACACGGAAGGTGGCAGCCCTGAAAGCTCTTGCTGGTCTTCACCTTCCCCCTGCAGCCTATTCACAGGCACAACAGGTTTTGGGATCTCTGCTTGCCCAGAGAAGGAACATCTCACGGTGCGCATCCTCGGCAGAGCCTGTTCCCGAAAAGGCAAACGTCCGGCTCCTTGTCCCACACGGAAGGTGGCAGCCCGGAAAGCTGTTGCTGGTCTTCACCTTCCCCCTGCAGCCTATTCACAGGCACAATAGGTTTTGGGATCTGTGCTTGCCCAGAGAAGGAACATCTCACGGTGCGCATCCTCGGCAGAGCCTGTTCCCGAAAAGGCAAACGTCCGGCTCCTTGTCCCACACGGAAGGTGGCAGCCTGGAAAGCTGTTGCTGGTCTTCACCTTCCCCCTGCAGCCTATTCACAGGCACAACAGGTTTTGGGATCTCTGCTTGCCCAGAGAAGGAACATCTCACGGTGCGCATCCTCGGCAGAGCCTGTTCCCGAAAAGGCAAACGTCCGGCTCCTTGTCCCACACGGAAGGTGGCAGCCCGGAAAGCTGTTGCTGGTCTTCACCTTCCCCCTGCAGCCTATTCACAGGCACAACAGGTTTGGGGATCTGTGCTTGCCCAGAGAAGGAACATCTCACGGTGCGCATCCTCGGCAGAGCCTGTTCCCGCAAAGGCAAACGTCCGGCTCCTTGTCCCACACGGAAGGTGGCAGCCCTGAAAGCTCTTGCTGGTCTTCACCTTCCCCCTGCAGCCTATTCACAGGCACAACAGTTTTGGGGAATCTGTGCTTGCCCAGAGAAGGAACATCTCACGGTGCGCATCCTCGGCAGAGCCTGTTCCCGAAAAGGCAAACGTCCGGCTCCTTGTCCCACACGGAAGGTGGCAGCCCGGAAAGCTCTTGCTGATCTTCACCTTCCCCCTGCAGCCTATTCACAGGCACAACAGGTTTGGGGATCTGTGCTTGCCCAGAGAAGGAACATCTCACGGTGCGCATCCTCGGCAGAGCCTGTTCCCAAAAAGGCAAACGTCCGGCTCCTTGTCCCACACGGAAGGTGGCAGCCCGGAAAGCTGTTGCTCGTCTTCACCTTCCCCCTGCAGCCTATTCACAGGCACAACAGGTTTGGGGATCTGTGCTTGCCGAAAGACGCAATCTCTCACGGTGCGCATCCTCGGCAGAGCCTGTTCCCGAAAAGGCAAACGTCCGGCTCCTTGTCCCACACGGAAGGTGGCAGCCCGGAAAGCTGTTGCTGGTCTTCACCTTCCCCCTGCAGCCTAGTCACAGGCACAACAGGTTTTGGGATCTGTGCTTGCCCAGAGAAGGAACATCTCACGGTGCGCATCCTCGGCAGAGCCTGTTCCCAAAAAGGCAAACGTCCGGCTCCTTGTCCCACACGGAAGGTGGCAGCCCTGAAAGCTGTTGCTGGTCTTCACCTTCCCCCTGCAGCCTATTCACAGGCACAACAGGTTTTGGGATCTCTGCTTTCTCAAAGACGCAATCTCTCACGGTTCGCATCCTCGGCAGAGCCTGTTCCCGAAAAGGCAAACGTCCGGCTCCTTGTCCCACACGGAAGGTGGCAGCCCTGAAAGCTGTTGCTGGTCTTCACCTTCCCCCTGCAGCCTATTCACAGGCACAACAGGTTTGGGGATCTGTGCTTGCCCAGAGAAGGAACATCTCACAGTGCGCATCCTCGGCAGAGCCTGTTCCCGAAATGCAAACGTCCGGCTCCTTGTCCCACACGGAAGGTGGCAGCCCGGAAAGCTGTTGCTGGTCTTCACCTTCCCCCTGCAGCCTATTCACAGGCACAACAGGTTTGGGGATCTGTGCTTGCCCAGAGAAGGAACATCTCACGGTGCGCATCCTCGGCAGAGCCTGTTCCCGAAAAGGCAAACGTCCGGCTCCTTGTCCCACACGGAAGGTGGCAGCCCTGAAAGCTGTTGCTGGTCTTCACCTTCCCCCTGCGGCCTATTGACAGGCACAACAGGTTTGGGGATCTGTGCTTGCCCAGAGAAGGAACATCTCACGGTGCGCATCCTCGGCAGAGCCTGTTCCCGAAAAGGCAAACGTCCGGCTCCTTGTCCCACACGGATGGTGGCAGCCCGGAAAGCTGTTGCTGGTCTTCACCTTCCCCCTGCAGCCTATTCACAGGCACAACAGGTTTGGGGATCTGTGCTTGCCCAGAGAAGGAACATCTCACGGTGCGCATCCTCGGCAGAGCCTGTTCCCGAAAAGGCAAACGTCCGGCTCCTTGTCCCACACGGAAGGTGGCAGCCCGGAAAGCTCTTGCTGGTCTTCACCTTCCCCCTGCAGCCTATTCACAGGCACAACAGGTTTGGGGATCTGTGCTTGCCCAGAGAAGGAACATCTCACGGTGCGCATCCTCGGCAGAGCCTGTTCCCGAAAAGGCAAACGTCCGGCTCCTTGTCCCACACGGAAGGTGGCAGCCCTGAAAGCTGTTGCTGGTCTTCACCTTCCCCCTGCGGCCTATTGACAGGCACAACAGGTTTTGGGATCTGTGCTTGCCCAGAGAAGGAACATCTCACGGTGCGCATCCTCGGCAGAGCCTGTTCCCAAAAAGGCAAACGTCCGGCTCCTTGTCCCACACGGAAGGTGGCAGCCCGGAAAGCTGTTGCTGGTCTTCACCTTCCCCCTGCAGCCTATTCACAGGCACAACAGGTTTGGGGATCTGTGCTTGCCCAGAGAAGGAACATCTCACGGTGCGCATCTTCGGCAGAGCCTGTTCCCGAAAAGGCAAACGTCCGGCTCCTTGTCCCACACGGAAGGTGGCAGCCCTGAAAGCTCTTGCTGGTCTTCACCTTCCCCCTGCGGCCTATTGACAGGCACAACAGGTTTTGGGATCTGTGCTTGCCCAGAGAAGGAACATCTCACGGTGCGCATCCTCGGCAGAGCCTGTTCCCGAAAAGGCAAACGTCCGGCTCCTTGTCCCACACGGATGGTGGCAGCCCGGAAAGCTGTTGCTGGTCTTCACCTTCCCCCTGCAGCCTATTCACAGGCACAACAGGTTTGGGGATCTGTGCTTGCCCAGAGAAGGAACATCTCACGGTGCGCATCCTCGGCAGAGCCTGTTCCCGAAAAGGCAAACGTCCGGCTCCTTGTCCCACACGGAAGGTGGCAGCCCTGAAAGCTGTTGCTGGTCTTCACCTTCCCCCTGCAGCCTATTCACAGGCACAACAGGTTTGGGGATCTGTGCTTGCCCAGAGAAGGAACATCTCACGGTGCGCAGCCTCGGCAGAGCCTGTTCCCGAAAAGGCAAACGTCCGGCTCCTTGTCCCACACGGAAGGTGGCAGCCCGGAAAGCTGTTGCTGGTCTTCACCTTCCCCCTGCAGCCTATTCACAGGCACAACAGGTTTGGGGATCTGTGCTTGCCCAGAGAAGGAACATCTCACGGTGCGCATCCTCGGCAGAGCCTGTTCCCGAAAAGGCAAACGTCCGGCTCCTTGTCCCACACGGAAGGTGGCAGCCCTGAAAGCTGTTGCTGGTCTTCACCTTCCCCCTGCAGCCTATTCACAGGCACAACAGGTTTTGGGATCTCTGCTTTCTCAAAGACGCAATCTCTCACGGTTCGCATCCTCGGCAGAGCCTGTTCCCGAAAAGGCAAACGTCCGGCTCCTTGTCCCACACGGAAGGTGGCAGCCCTGAAAGCTGTTGCTGGTCTTCACCTTCCCCCTGCAGCCTATTCACAGGCACAACAGGTTTGGGGATCTGTGCTTGCCCAGAGAAGGAACATCTCACAGTGCGCATCCTCGGCAGAGCCTGTTCCCGAAATGCAAACGTCCGGCTCCTTGTCCCACACGGAAGGTGGCAGCCCGGAAAGCTGTTGCTGGTCTTCACCTTCCCCCTGCAGCCTATTCACAGGCACAACAGGTTTGGGGATCTGTGCTTGCCCAGAGAAGGAACATCTCACGGTGCGCAGCCTCGGCAGAGCCTGTTCCCGAAAAGGCAAACGTCCGGCTCCTTGTCCCACACGGAAGGTGGCAGCCCTGAAAGCTGTTGCTGGTCTTCACCTTCCCCCTGCGGCCTATTGACAGGCACAACAGGTTTGGGGATCTGTGCTTGCCCAGAGAAGGAACATCTCACGGTGCGCATCCTCGGCAGAGCCTGTTCCCGAAAAGGCAAACGTCCGGCTCCTTGTCCCACACGGATGGTGGCAGCCCGGAAAGCTGTTGCTGGTCTTCACCTTCCCCCTGCAGCCTATTCACAGGCACAACAGGTTTGGGGATCTGTGCTTGCCCAGAGAAGGAACATCTCACGGTGCGCATCCTCGGCAGAGCCTGTTCCCGAAAAGGCAAACGTCCGGCTCCTTGTCCCACACGGAAGGTGGCAGCCCGGAAAGCTCTTGCTGGTCTTCACCTTCCCCCTGCAGCCTATTCACAGGCACAACAGGTTTGGGGATCTGTGCTTGCCCAGAGAAGGAACATCTCACGGTGCGCATCCTCGGCAGAGCCTGTTCCCGAAAAGGCAAACGTCCGGCTCCTTGTCCCACACGGAAGGTGGCAGCCCTGAAAGCTGTTGCTGGTCTTCACCTTCCCCCTGCGGCCTATTGACAGGCACAACAGGTTTTGGGATCTGTGCTTGCCCAGAGAAGGAACATCTCACGGTGCGCATCCTCGGCAGAGCCTGTTCCCAAAAAGGCAAACGTCCGGCTCCTTGTCCCACACGGAAGGTGGCAGCCCGGAAAGCTGTTGCTGGTCTTCACCTTCCCCCTGCAGCCTATTCACAGGCACAACAGGTTTGGGGATCTGTGCTTGCCCAGAGAAGGAACATCTCACGGTGCGCATCTTCGGCAGAGCCTGTTCCCGAAAAGGCAAACGTCCGGCTCCTTGTCCCACACGGAAGGTGGCAGCCCTGAAAGCTCTTGCTGGTCTTCACCTTCCCCCTGCGGCCTATTGACAGGCACAACAGGTTTTGGGATCTGTGCTTGCCCAGAGAAGGAACATCTCACGGTGCGCATCCTCGGCAGAGCCTGTTCCCGAAAAGGCAAACGTCCGGCTCCTTGTCCCACACGGATGGTGGCAGCCCGGAAAGCTGTTGCTGGTCTTCACCTTCCCCCTGCAGCCTATTCACAGGCACAACAGGTTTGGGGATCTGTGCTTGCCCAGAGAAGGAACATCTCACGGTGCGCATCCTCGGCAGAGCCTGTTCCCGAAAAGGCAAACGTCCGGCTCCTTGTCCCACACGGAAGGTGGCAGCCCTGAAAGCTGTTGCTGGTCTTCACCTTCCCCCTGCAGCCTATTCACAGGCACAACAGGTTTGGGGATCTGTGCTTGCCCAGAGAAGGAACATCTCACGGTGCGCAGCCTCGGCAGAGCCTGTTCCCGAAAAGGCAAACGTCCGGCTCCTTGTCCCACACGGAAGGTGGCAGCCCGGAAAGCTGTTGCTGGTCTTCACCTTCCCCCTGCAGCCTATTCACAGGCACAACAGGTTTGGGGATCTGTGCTTGCCCAGAGAAGGAACATCTCACGGTGCGCATCCTCGGCAGAGCCTGTTCCCGAAAAGGCAAACGTCCGGCTCCTTGTCCCACACGGAAGGTGGCAGCCCGGAAAGCTCTTGCTGGTCTTCACCTTCCCCCTGCAGCCTATTCACAGGCACAACAGGTTTGGGGATCTGTGCTTGCCCAGAGAAGGACCATCTCACCGTGCGCATCCTCGGCAGAGCCTGTTCCCGAAATGCAAACGTCCGGCTCCTTGTCCCACACGGAAGGTGGCAGCCCGGAAAGCTCTTGCTGGTCTTCACCTTCCCCCTGCAGCCTATTCACAGGCACAACAGGTTTGGGGATCTGTGCTTGCCCAGAGAAGGAACATCTCACGGTGCGCATCCTCGGCAGAGCCTGTTCCCGAAAAGGCAAACGTCCGGCTCCTTGTCCCACACGGAAGGTGGCAGCCCGGAAAGCTCTTGCTGGTCTTCACCTTCCCCCTGCAGCCTATTCACAGGCACAACAGGTTTGGGGATCTGTGCTTGCCCAGAGAAGGAACATCTCATGGTGCGCATCCTCGGCAGAGCCTGTTCCCGAAAAGGGAAACGTCCGGCTCCTTGTCCCACACGGAAGGTGGCAGCCCGGAAAGCTCTTGCTGGTCTTCACCTTCCCCCTGCAGCCTATTCACAGGCACAACAGGTTTGGGGATCTGTGCTTGCCCAGAGAAGGAACATCTCACGGTGCGCATCCTCGGCAGAGCCTGTTCCCGAAAAGGCAAACGTCCGGCTCCTTGTCCCACACGGAAGGTGGCAGCCCGGAAAGCTCTTGCTGGTCTTCACCTTCCCCCTGCAGCCTATTCACAGGCACAACAGGTTTGGGGATCTGTGCTTGCCCAGAGAAGGAACATCTCACGGTGCGCATCCTCGGCAGAGCCTGTTCCCAAAAAGGCAAACGTCCGGCTCCTTGTCCCACACGGAAGGTGGCAGCCCGGAAAGCTGTTGCTGGTCTTCACCTTCCCCCTGCAGCCTATTCACAGGCACAACAGGTTTGGGGATCTGTGCTTGCGCAGAGAAGGAACATCTCACGGTGCGCATCCTCGGCAGAGCCTGTTCCCGAAAAGGCAAACGTCCGGCTCCTTGTCCCACACGGAAGGTGGCAGCCCGGAAAGCTGTTGCTGGTCTTCACCTTCCCCCTGCAGCCTATTCACAGGCACAACAGGTTTGGGGATCTGTGCTTGCGCAGAGAAGGAACATCTCACGGTGCGCATCCTCGGCAGAGCCTGTTCCCGAAAAGGCAAACGTCCGGCTCCTTGTCCCACACGGAAGGTGGCAGCCCGGAAAGCTCTTGCTGGTCTTCACCTTCCCCCTGCAGCCTATTCACAGGCACAACAGGTTTTGGGATCTCTGCTTGCCCAGAGAAGGAACATCTCACGGTGCGCATCCTCGGCAGAGCCTGTTCCCGAAAAGGCAAACGTCCGGCTCCTTGTCCCACACGGAAGGTGGCAGCCCGGAAAGCTCTTGCTGGTCTTCACCTTCCCCCTGCAGCCTATTCACAGGCACAACAGGTTTTGGGATCTGTGCTTGCGCAGAGAAGGAACATCTCATGGTGCGCATCCTCGGCAGAGCCTGTTCCCGAAAAGGGAAACGTCCGGCTCCTTGTCCCACACGGAAGGTGGCAGCCCGGAAAGCTCTTGCTGGTCTTCACCTTCCCCCTGCAGCCTATTCACAGGCACAACAGGTTTGGGGATCTGTGCTTGCCCAGAGAAGGAACATCTCACGGTGCGCATCCTCGGCAGAGCCTGTTCCCGAAAAGGCAAACGTCCGGCTCCTTGTCCCACACGGAAGGTGGCAGCCCGGAAAGCTCTTGCTGGTCTTCACCTTCCCCCTGCAGCCTATTCACAGGCACAACAGGTTTGGGGATCTGTGCTTGCCCAGAGAAGGAACATCTCACGGTGCGCATCCTCGGCAGAGCCTGTTCCCAAAAAGGCAAACGTCCGGCTCCTTGTCCCACACGGAAGGTGGCAGCCCGGAAAGCTGTTGCTGGTCTTCACCTTCCCCCTGCAGCCTATTCACAGGCACAACAGGTTTGGGGATCTGTGCTTGCGCAGAGAAGGAACATCTCACGGTGCGCATCCTCGGCAGAGCCTGTTCCCGAAAAGGCAAACGTCCGGCTCCTTGTCCCACACGGAAGGTGGCAGCCCGGAAAGCTCTTGCTGGTCTTCACCTTCCCCCTGCAGCCTATTCACAGGCACAACAGGTTTTGGGATCTGTGCTTGCGCAGAGAAGGAACATCTCACGGTGCGCATCCTCGGCAGAGCCTGTTCCCAAAAAGGCAAACGTCCGGCTCCTTGTCCCACACGGAAGGTGGCAGCCCGGAAAGCTCTTGCTGGTCTTCACCTTCCCCCTGCAGCCTATTCACAGGCACAACAGGTTTGGGGATCTGTGCTTGCCCAGAGAAGGAACATCTCACGGTGCGCATCCTCGGCAGAGCCTGTTCCCGAAAAGGCAAACGTCCGGCTCCTTGTCCCACACGGAAGGTGGCAGCCCGGAAAGCTCTTGCTGGTCTTCACCTTCCCCCTGCAGCCTATTCACAGGCACAACAGGTTTTGGGATCTGTGCTTGCGCAGAGAAGGAACATCTCACGGTGCGCATCCTCGGCAGAGCCTGTTCCCGAAAAGGCAAACGTCCGGCTCCTTGTCCCACACGGAAGGTGGCAGCCCGGAAAGCTGTTGCTGGTCTTCACCTTCCCCCTGCAGCCTATTCACAGGCACAACAGGTTTGGGGATCTGTGCTTGCCCAGAGAAGGAACATCTCACGGTGCGCATCCTCGGCAGAGCCTGTTCCCGAAAAGGCAAACGTCCGGCTCCTTGTCCCACACGGAAGGTGGCAGCCCGGAAAGCTGTTGCTGGTCTTCACCTTCCCCCTGCGGCCTATTCACAGGCACAACAGGTTTGGGGATCTGTGCTTGCGCAGAGAAGGAACATCTCACGGTGCGCATCCTCGGCAGAGCCTGTTCCCAAAAAGGCAAACGTCCGGCTCCTTGTCCCACACGGAAGGTGGCAGCCCGGAAAGCTCTTGCTGGTCTTCACCTTCCCCCTGCAGCCTATTCACAGGCACAACAGGTTTGGGGATCTGTGCTTGCCCAGAGAAGGAACATCTCACGGTGCGCATCCTCGGCAGAGCCTGTTCCCGAAAAGGCAAACGTCCGGCTCCTTGTCCCACACGGAAGGTGGCAGCCCTGAAAGCTGTTGCTGGTCTTCACCTTCCCCCTGCGGCCTATTGACAGGCACAACAGGTTTGGGGATCTGTGCTTGCCCAGAGAAGGAACATCTCACGGTGCGCATCCTCGGCAGAGCCTGTTCCCGAAAAGGCAAACGTCCGGCTCCTTGTCCCACACGGAAGGTGGCAGCCCGGAAAGCTGTTGCTGGTCTTCACCTTCCCCCTGCAGCCTATTCACAGGCACAACAGGTTTGGGGATCTGTGCTTGCCCAGAGAAGGAACATCTCACGGTGCGCATCCTCGGCAGAGCCTGTTCCCGAAAAGGCAAACGTCCGGCTCCTTGTCCCACACGGAAGGTGGCAGCCCGGAAAGCTGTTGCTGGTCTTCACCTTCCCCCTGCAGCCTATTCACAGGCACAACAGGTTTTGGGATCTCTGCTTGCCCAGAGAAGGAACATCTCACGGTGCGCATCCTCGGCAGAGCCTGTTCCCGAAAAGGCAAACGTCCGGCTCCTTGTCCCACACGGAAGGTGGCAGCCCGGAAAGCTGTTGCTGGTCTTCACCTTCCCCCTGCGGCCTATTGACAGGCACAACAGGTTTGGGGATCTGTGCTTGCCCAGAGAAGGAACATCTCACGGTGCGCATCCTCGGCAGAGCCTGTTCCCGAAAAGGCAAACGTCCGGCTCCTTGTCCCACACGGAAGGTGGCAGCCCGGAAAGCTCTTGCTGGTCTTCACCTTCCCCCTGCAGCCTATTCACAGGCACAACAGGTTTGGGGATCTGTGCTTGCCCAGAGAAGGAACATCTCACGGTGCGCATCCTCGGCAGAGCCTGTTCCCGAAAAGGCAAACGTCCGGCTCCTTGTCCCACACGGAAGGTGGCAGCCCGGAAAGCTCTTGCTGGTCTTCACCTTCCCCCTGCAGCCTATTCACAGGCACAACAGGTTTGGGGATCTGTGCTTGCCCAGAGAAGGAACATCTCACGGTGCGCATCCTCGGCAGAGCCTGTTCCCAAAAAGGCAAACGTCCGGCTCCTTGTCCCACACGGAAGGTGGCAGCCCGGAAAGCTGTTGCTGGTCTTCACCTTCCCCCTGCAGCCTATTCACAGGCACAACAGGTTTGGGGATCTGTGCTTGCCCAGAGAAGGAACATCTCACGGTGCGCATCCTCGGCAGAGCCTGTTCCCGAAAAGGCAAACGTCCGGCTCCTTGTCCCACACGGAAGGTGGCAGCCCTGAAAGCTGTTGCTGGTCTTCACCTTCCCCCTGCAGCCTATTCACAGGCACAACAGGTTTGGGGATCTGTGCTTGCGCAGAGAAGGAACATCTCACGGTGCGCATCCTCGGCAGAGCCTGTTCCCGAAAAGGCAAACGTCCGGCTCCTTGTCCCACACGGAAGGTGGCAGCCCGGAAAGCTGTTGCTGGTCTTCACCTTCCCCCTGCAGCCTATTCACAGGCACAACAGGTTTTGGGATCTGTGCTTGCGCAGAGAAGGAACATCTCACGGTGCGCATCCTCGGCAGAGCCTGTTCCCAAAAAGGCAAACGTCCGGCTCCTTGTCCCACACGGAAGGTGGCAGCCCGGAAAGCTCTTGCTGGTCTTCACCTTCCCCCTGCAGCCTATTCACAGGCACAACAGGTTTGGGGATCTGTGCTTGCCCAGAGAAGGAACATCTCACGGTGCGCATCCTCGGCAGAGCCTGTTCCCGAAAAGGCAAACGTCCGGCTCCTTGTCCCACACGGAAGGTGGCAGCCCGGAAAGCTGTTGCTGGTCTTCACCTTCCCCCTGCAGCCTATTCACAGGCACAACAGGTTTGGGGATCTGTGCTTGCCCAGAGAAGGAACATCTCACGGTGCGCATCCTCGGCAGAGCCTGTTCCCGAAAAGGCAAACGTCCGGCTCCTTGTCCCACACGGAAGGTGGCAGCCCGGAAAGCTGTTGCTGGTCTTCACCTTCCCCCTGCAGCCTATTCACAGGCACAACAGGTTTGGGGATCTGTGCTTGCCCAGAGAAGGAACATCTCACGGTGCGCATCCTCGGCAGAGCCTGTTCCCAAAAAGGCAAACGTCCGGCTCCTTGTCCCACACGGAAGGTGGCAGCCCGGAAAGCTGTTGCTGGTCTTCACCTTCCCCCTGCAGCCTATTCACAGGCACAACAGGTTTGGGGATCTGTGCTTGCGCAGAGAAGGAACATCTCACGGTGCGCATCCTCGGCAGAGCCTGTTCCCGAAAAGGCAAACGTCCGGCTCCTTGTCCCACACGGAAGGTGGCAGCCCGGAAAGCTGTTGCTGGTCTTCACCTTCCCCCTGCAGCCTATTCACAGGCACAACAGGTTTGGGGATCTGTGCTTGCCCAGAGAAGGAACATCTCACGGTGCGCATCCTCGGCAGAGCCTGTTCCCGAAAAGGCAAACGTCCGGCTCCTTGTCCCACACGGAAGGTGGCAGCCCTGAAAGCTGTTGCTGGTCTTCACCTTCCCCCTGCGGCCTATTGACAGGCACAACAGGTTTTGGGATCTCTGCTTGCCCAGAGAAGGAACATCTCACGGTGCGCATCCTCGGCAGAGCCTGTTCCCGAAAAGGCAAACGTCCGGCTCCTTGTCCCACACGGAAGGTGGCAGCCCGGAAAGCTGTTGCTGGTCTTCACCTTCCCCCTGCAGCCTATTCACAGGCACAACAGGTTTGGGGATCTGTGCTTGCCCAGAGAAGGAACATCTCACGGTGCGCATCCTCGGCAGAGCCTGTTCCCGAAAAGGCAAACGTCCGGCTCCTTGTCCCACACGGAAGGTGGCAGCCCGGAAAGCTGTTGCTGGTCTTCACCTTCCCCCTGCGGCCTATTCACAGGCACAACAGGTTTGGGGATCTGTGCTTGCCCAGAGAAGGAACATCTCACGGTGCGCATCCTCGGCAGAGCCTGTTCCCGAAAAGGCAAACGTCCGGCTCCTTGTCCCACACGGAAGGTGGCAGCCCTGAAAGCTGTTGCTGGTCTTCACCTTCCCCCTGCAGCCTATTCACAGGCACAACAGGTTTGGGGATCTGTGCTTGCCCAGAGAAGGAACATCTCACCGTGAGCATCCTCGGCAGAGCCTGTTCCCGAAAAGGCAAACGTCCGGCTCCTTGTCCCACACGGAAGGTGGCAGCCCGGAAAGCTGTTGCTGGTCTTCACCTTCCCCCTGCGGCCTATTGACAGGCACAACAGGTTTTGGGATCTGTGCTTGCCCAGAGAAGGAACATCTCACGGTGCGCATCCTCGGCAGAGCCTGTTCCCGAAAAGGCAAACGT
Organism: Haliaeetus albicilla; assembly: GCF_947461875.1. Taxonomy (NCBI): domain Eukaryota; kingdom Metazoa; phylum Chordata; class Aves; order Accipitriformes; family Accipitridae; genus Haliaeetus; species Haliaeetus albicilla. Next base: position 54,960 of record NW_027212560.1, read on the forward strand.
CCGGCTCCTTGTCCCACACGGATGGTGGCAGCCCGGAAAGCTGTTGCTGGTCTTCACCTTCCCCCTGCAGCCTATTCACAGGCACAACAGGTTTGGGGATCTCTGCTTGCCCAGAGAAGGAACATCTCACGGTGCGCATCCTCGGCAGATCCTGTTCCCGAAAAGGCAAACGTCCGGCTCCTTGTCCCACACGGAAGGTGGCAGCCCGGAAAGCTGTTGCTGGTCTTCACCTTCCCCCTGCAGCCTATTCACAGGCACAACAGGTTTGGGGATCTGTGCTTGCCCAGAGAAGGAACATCTCACGGTGCACATCCTCGGCAGAGCCTGTTCCCGAAAAGGCAAACGTCCGGCTCCTTGTCCCACACGGAAGCTGGCAGCCCGGAAAGCTGTTGCTGGTCTTCACCTTCCCCCTGCGGCCTATTCACAGGCACAACAGGTTTGGGGATCTGTGCTTGCGCAGAGAAGGAACATCTCACGGTGCGCATCCTCGGCAGAGCCTGTTCCCAAAAAGGCAAACGTCCGGCTCCTTGTCCCACACGGAAGGTGGCAGCCCGGAAAGCTGTTGCTGGTCTTCACCTTCCCCCTGCAGCCTATTCACAGGCACAACAGGTTTGGGGATCTGTGCTTGCGCAGAGAAGGAACATCTCACGGTGCGCATCCTCGGCAGAGCCTGTTCCCGAAAAGGCAAACGTCCGGCTCCTTGTCCCACACGGAAGGTGGCAGCCCTGAAAGCTGTTGCTGGTCTTCACCTTCCCCCTGCGGCCTATTGACAGGCACAACAGGTTTGGGGATCTGTGCTTGCCCAGAGAAGGAACAGCTCACGGTGCGCATCCTCGGCAGAGCCTGTTCCCAAAAAGGCAAACGTCCGGCTCCTTGTCCCACACGGAAGGTGGCAGCCCGGAAAGCTCTTGCTGGTCTTCACCTTCCCCCTGCAGCCTATTCACAGGCACAACAGGTTTGGGGATCTGTGCTTGCCCAGAGAAGGAACATCTCACGGTGCGCATCCTCGGCAGAGCCTGTTCCCGAAAAGGCAAACGTCCGGCTCCTTGTCCCACACGGAAGGTGGCAGCCCGGAAAGCTGTTGCTGGTCTTCACCTTCCCCCTGCAGCCTATTCACAGGCACAACAGGTTTTGGGATCTGTGCTTGCGCAGAGAAGGAACATCTCACGGTGCGCATCCTCGGCAGAGCCTGTTCCCGAAAAGGCAAACGTCCGGCTCCTTGTCCCACACGGAAGGTGGCAGCCCGGAAAGCTGTTGCTGGTCTTCAACTTCCCCCTGCGGCCTATTGACAGGCACAACAGGTTTGGGGATCTGTGCTTGCCCAGAGAAGGAACATCTCACGGTGCGCATCCTCGGCAGAGCCTGTTCCCAAAAAGGCAAACGTCCGGCTCCTTGTCCCACACGGAAGGTGGCAGCCCGGAAAGCTGTTGCTGGTCTTCACCTTCCCCCTGCAGCCTATTCACAGGCACAACAGGTTTGGGGATCTGTGCTTGCCCAGAGAAGGAACATCTCACGGTGCGCATCCTCGGCAGAGCCTGTTCCCGAAAAGGCAAACGTCCGGCTCCTTGTCCCACACGGAAGGTGGCAGCCCGGAAAGCTCTTGCTGGTCTTCACCTTCCCCCTGCAGCCTATTCACAGGCACAACAGGTTTGGGGATCTGTGCTTGCCCAGAGAAGGAACATCTCACGGTGCGCATCCTCGGCAGAGCCTGTTCCCAAAAAGGCAAACGTCCGGCTCCTTGTCCCACACGGAAGGTGGCAGCCCGGAAAGCTGTTGCTGGTCTTCACCTTCCCCCTGCAGCCTATTCACAGGCACAACAGGTTTGGGGATCTGTGCTTGCCCAGAGAAGGAACATCTCACGGTGCGCATCCTCGGCAGACCCTGTTCCCGAAAAGGCAAACGTCCGGCTCCTTGTCCCACACGGAAGGTGGCAGCCCTGAAAGCTGTTGCTGGTCTTCACCTTCCCCCTGCAGCCTATTCACAGGCACAACAGGTTTGGGGATCTGTGCTTGCGCAGAGAAGGAACATCTCACGGTGCGCATCCTCGGCAGAGCCTGTTCCCGAAAAGGCAAACGTCCGGCTCCTTGTCCCACACGGAAGGTGGCAGCCCGGAAAGCTCTTGCTGGTCTTCACCTTCCCCCTGCAGCCTATTCACAGGCACAACAGGTTTTGGGATCTGTGCTTGCGCAGAGAAGGAACATCTCACGGTGCGCATCCTCGGCAGAGCCTGTTCCCAAAAAGGCAAACGTCCGGCTCCTTGTCCCACACGGAAGGTGGCAGCCCGGAAAGCTCTTGCTGGTCTTCACCTTCCCCCTGCAGCCTATTCACAGGCACAACAGGTTTGGGGATCTGTGCTTGCCCAGAGAAGGAACATCTCACGGTGCGCATCCTCGGCAGAGCCTGTTCCCGAAAAGGCAAACGTCCGGCTCCTTGTCCCACACGGAAGGTGGCAGACAGGAAAGCTGTTGCTGGTCTTCACCTTCCCCCTGCAGCCTATTCACAGGCACAACAGGTTTGGGGATCTGTGCTTGCCCAGAGAAGGAACATCTCACGGTGCGCATCCTCGGCAGAGCCTGTTCCCGAAAAGGCAAACGTCCGGCTCCTTGTCCCACACGGAAGGTGGCAGCCCGGAAAGCTGTTGCTGGTCTTCACCTTCCCCCTGCAGCCTATTCACAGGCACAACAGGTTTGGGGATCTGTGCTTGCCCAGAGAAGGAACATCTCACGGTGCGCATCTTCGGCAGAGCCTGTTCCCGAAAAGGCAAACGTCCGGCTCCTTGTCCCACACGGAAGGTGGCAGCCCTGAAAGCTGTTGCTGGTCTTCACCTTCCCCCTGCGGCCTATTGACAGGCACAACAGGTTTGGGGATCTGTGCTTGCCCAGAGAAGGAACATCTCACGGTGCGCATCCTCGGCAGAGCCTGTTCCCGAAAAGGCAAACGTCCGGCTCCTTGTCCCACACGGAAGGTGGCAGCCCTGAAAGCTGTTGCTGGTCTTCACCTTCCCCCTGCAGCCTATTCACAGGCACAACAGGTTTGGGGATCTGTGCTTGCCCAGAGAAGGAACATCTCACGGTGCGCATCCTCGGCAGAGCCTGTTCCCGAAAAGGCAAACGTCCGGCTCCTTGTCCCACACGGAAGGTGGCAGCCCGGAAAGCTGTTGCTGGTCTTCACCTTCCCCCTGCAGCCTATTCACAGGCACAACAGGTTTGGGGATCTGTGCTTGCCCAGAGAAGGAACATCTCACGGTGCGCATCCTCGGCAGAGCCTGTTCCCAAAAAGGCAAACGTCCGGCTCCTTGTCCCACACGGAAGGTGGCAGCCCTGAAAGCTGTTGCTGGTCTTCACCTTCCCCCTGCAGCCTATTCACAGGCACAACAGGTTTGGGGATCTGTGCTTGCCCAGAGAAGGAACATCTCACGGTGCGCATCCTCGGCAGAGCCTGTTCCCGAAAAGGCAAACGTCCGGCTCCTTGTCCCACACGGAAGGTGGCAGCCCTGAAAGCTGTTGCTGGTCTTCACCTTCCCCCTGCGGCCTATTCACAGGCACAACAGGTTTTGGGATATGTGCTTGCCCAGAGAAGGAACATCTCACGGTGCGCATCCTCGGCAGAGCCTGTTCCCGAAATGCAAACGTCCGGCTCCTTGTCCCACACGGAAGGTGGCAGCCCTGAAAGCTGTTGCTGGTCTTCACCTTCCCCCTGCAGCCTATTCACAGGCACAACAGGTTTGGGGATCTGTGCTTGCCCAAAGACGCAATCTCTCACGGTGCGCATCCTCGGCAGAGCCTGTTCCCGAAAAGGCAAACGTCCGGCTCCTTGTCCCACACGGAAGGTGGCAGCCCGGAAAGCTCTTGCTGGTCTTCACCTTCCCCCTGCAGCCTATTCACAGGCACAACAGGTTTTGGGATCTCTGCTTGCCCAGAGAAGGAACATCTCACGGTGCGCATCCTCGGCAGAGCCTGTTCCCGAAAAGGCAAACGTCCGGCTCCTTGTCCCACACGGAAGGTGGCAGCCCGGAAAGCTCTTGCTGGTCTTCACCTTCCCCCTGCAGCCTATTCACAGGCACAACAGGTTTGGGGATCTGTGCTTGCCCAGAGAAGGAACATCTCACGGTGCGCATCCTCGGCAGAGCCTGTTCCCGAAATGCAAACGTCCGGCTCCTTGTCCCACACGGAAGGTGGCAGCCCGGAAAGCTGTTGCTGGTCTTCACCTTCCCCCTGCAGCCTATTCACAGGCACAACAGGTTTGGGGATCTGTGCTTGCCCAGAGAAGGAACATCTCACGGTGCGCATCCTCGGCAGAGCCTGTTCCCGAAAAGGCAAACGTCCGGCTCCTTGTCCCACACGGAAGGTGGCAGCCCGGAAAGCTGTTGCTGGTCTTCACCTTCCCCCTGCAGCCTATTCACAGGCACAACAGGTTTTGGGATCTGTGCTTGCGCAGAGAAGGAACATCTCACGGTGCGCATCCTCGGCAGAGCCTGTTCCCGAAATGCAAACGTCCGGCTCCTTGTCCCACACGGAAGGTGGCAGCCCTGAAAGCTCTTGCTGGTCTTCACCTTCCCCCTGCAGCCTATTCACAGGCACAACAGGTTTGGGGATCTGTGCTTGCCCAAAGACGCAATCTCTCACGGTGCGCATCCTCGGCAGAGCCTGTTCCCGAAAAGGCAAACGTCCGGCTCCTTGTCCCACACGGAAGGTGGCAGCCCTGAAAGCTCTTGCTGGTCTTCACCTTCCCCCTGCAGCCTATTCACAGGCACAACAGGTTTTGGGATCTCTGCTTGCCCAGAGAAGGAACATCTCACGGTGCGCATCCTCGGCAGAGCATGTTCCCGAAAAGGCAAACGTCCGGCTCCTTGTCCCACACGGAAGGTGGCAGCCCGGAAAGCTCTTGCTGGTCTTCACCTTCCCCCTGCAGCCTATTCACAGGCACAACAGGTTTGGGGATCTGTGCTTGCCCAGAGAAGGAACATCTCACAGTGCGCATCCTCGGCAGAGCCTGTTCCCGAAATGCAAACGTCCGGCTCCTTGTCCCACACGGAAGGTGGCAGCCCGGAAAGCTGTTGCTGGTCTTCACCTTCCCCCTGCAGCCTATTCACAGGCACAACAGGTTTGGGGATCTGTGCTTGCCCAGAGAAGGAACATCTCACGGTGCGCAGCCTCGGCAGAGCCTGTTCCCGAAAAGGCAAACGTCCGGCTCCTTGTCCCACACGGAAGGTGGCAGCCCGGAAAGCTGTTGCTGGTCTTCACCTTCCCCCTGCAGCCTATTCACAGGCACAACAGGTTTGGGGATCTGTGCTTGCCCAAAGACGCAATCTCTCACGGTACGCATCCTCGGCAGAGCCTGTTCCCGAAAAGGCAAACGTCCGGCTCCTTGTCCCACACGGAAGGTGGCAGCCCGGAAAGCTCTTGCTGGTCTTCACCTTCCCCCTGCAGCCTATTCACAGGCACAACAGGTTTTGGGATCTCTGCTTGCCCAGAGAAGGAACATCTCACGGTGCGCATCCTCGGCAGAGCCTGTTCCCGAAAAGGCAAACGTCCGGCTCCTTGTCCCACACGGAAGGTGGCAGCCCGGAAAGCTGTTGCTGGTCTTCACCTTCCCCCTGCAGCCTATTCACAGGCACAATAGGTTTTGGGATCTGTGCTTGCCCAGAGAAGGAACATCTCACGGTGCGCATCCTCGGCAGAGCCTGTTCCCAAAAAGGCAAACGTCCGGCTCCTTGTCCCACACGGAAGGTGGCAGCCCGGAAAGCTGTTGCTGGTCTTCACCTTCCCCCTGCGGCCTATTCACAGGCACAACAGGTTTGGGGATCTGTGCTTGCCCAGAGAAGGAACATCTCACGGTGCGCATCCTCGGCAGAGCCTGTTCCCGAAAAGGCAAACGTCCGGCTCCTTGTCCCACACGGAAGGTGGCAGCCCTGAAAGCTCTTGCTGGTCTTCACCTTCCCCCTGCAGCCTATTCACAGGCACAACAGGTTTTGGGATCTGTGCTTGCCCAGAGAAGGAACATCTCACGGTGCGCATCCTCGGCAGAGCCTGTTCCCGAAAAGGCAAACGTCCGGCTCCTTGTCCCACACGGAAGGTGGCAGCCCGGAAAGCTGTTGCTGGTCTTCACCTTCCCCCTGCAGCCTATTCACAGGCACAACAGGTTTGGGGATCTCTGCTTGCCCAGAGATGGAACATCTCACGGTGCGCATCCTCGGCAGAGCCTGTTCCCAAAAAGGCAAACGTCCGGCTCCTTGTCCCACACGGAAGGTGGCAGCCCGGAAAGCTCTTGCTGGTCTTCCCCTTCCCCCTGCAGCCTATTCACAGGCACAACAGGTTTGGGGATCTGTGCTTGCGCAGAGAAGGAACATCTCACGGTGCGCATCCTCGGCAGAGCCTGTTCCCGAAAAGGCAAACGTCCGGCTCCTTGTCCCACACGGAAGGTGGCAGCCCGGAAAGCTGTTGCTGGTCTTCACCTTCCCCCTGCAGCCTATTCACAGGCACAACAGGTTTGGGGATCTGTGCTTGCCCAGAGAAGGAACATCTCACGGTGCGCATCCTCGGCAGAGCCTGTTCCCAAAAAGGCAAACGTCCGGCTCCTTGTCCCACACGGAAGGTGGCAGCCCGGAAAGCTGTTGCTGGTCTTCACCTTCCCCCTGCGGCCTATTCACAGGCACAACAGGTTTGGGGATCTGTGCTTGCCCAGAGAAGGAACATCTCACGGTGCGCATCCTCGGCAGAGCCTGTTCCCGAAAAGGCAAACGTCCGGCTCCTTGTCCCACACGGAAGGTGGCAGCCCGGAAAGCTCTTGCTGGTCTTCACCTTCCCCCTGCAGCCTATTCACAGGCACAACAGGTTTGGGGATCTGTGCTTGCCCAGAGAAGGAACATCTCACGGTGCGCATCCTCGGCAGAGCCTGTTCCCGAAAAGGCAAACGTCCGGCTCCTTGTCCCACACGGAAGGTGGCAGCCCGGAAAGCTGTTGCTGGTCTTCACCTTCCCCCTGCAGCCTATTCACAGGCACAACAGGTTTGGGGATCTGTGCTTGCCCAGAGAAGGAACATCTCACGGTGCGCATCCTCGGCAGAGCCTGTTCCCAAAAAGGCAAACGTCCGGCTCCTTGTCCCACACGGAAGGTGGCAGCCCGGAAAGCTGTTGCTGGTCTTCACCTTCCCCCTGCAGCCTATTCACAGGCACAACAGGTTTGGGGATCTGTGCTTGCCCAGAGAAGGAACATCTCACGGTGCGCATCCTCGGCAGAGCCTGTTCCCGAAAAGGCAAACGTCCGGCTCCTTGTCCCACACGGAAGGTGGCAGCCCTGAAAGCTCTTGCTGGTCTTCACCTTCCCCCTGCAGCCTATTCACAGGCACAACAGGTTTGGGGATCTGTGCTTGCGCAGAGAAGGAACATCTCACGGTGCGCATCCTCGGCAGAGCCTGTTCCCGAAAAGGCAAACGTCCGGCTCCTTGTCCCACACGGAAGGTGGCAGCCCGGAAAGCTGTTGCTGGTCTTCACCTTCCCCCTGCAGCCTATTCACAGGCACAACAGGTTTTGGGATCTGTGCTTGCGCAGAGAAGGAACATCTCACGGTGCGCATCCTCGGCAGAGCCTGTTCCCAAAAAGGCAAACGTCCGGCTCCTTGTCCCACACGGAAGGTGGCAGCCCTGAAAGCTGTTGCTGGTCTTCACCTTCCCCCTGCAGCCTATTCACAGGCACAACAGGTTTGGGGATCTGTGCTTGCCCAGAGAAGGAACATCTCACGGTGCGCATCCTCGGCAGAGCCTGTTCCCGAAAAGGCAAACGTCCGGCTCCTTGTCCCACACGGAAGGTGGCAGCCCTGAAAGCTCTTGCTGGTCTTCACCTTCCCCCTGCGGCCTATTGACAGGCACAACAGGTTTTGGGATCTGTGCTTGCCCAGAGAAGGAACATCTCACGGTGCGCATCTTCGGCAGAGCCTGTTCCCGAAAAGGCAAACGTCCGGCTCCTTGTCCCACACGGAAGGTGGCAGCCCGGAAAGCTGTTGCTGGTCTTCACCTTCCCCCTGCGGCCTATTGACAGGCACAACAGGTTTTGGGATCTGTGCTTGCCCAGAGAAGGAACATCTCACGGTGCGCATCCTCGGCAGAGCCTGTTCCCGAAAAGGCAAACGTCCGGCTCCTTGTCCCACACGGATGGTGGCAGCCCGGAAAGCTGTTGCTGGTCTTCACCTTCCCCCTGCAGCCTATTCACAGGCACAACAGGTTTTGGGATCTGTGCTTGCCCAGAGAAGGAACATCTCACGGTGCGCATCCTCGGCAGAGCCTGTTCCCGAAAAGGCAAACGTCCGGCTCCTTGTCCCACACGGAAGGTGGCAGCCCGGAAAGCTCTTGCTGGTCTTCACCTTCCCCCTGCAGCCTATTCACAGGCACAACAGGTTTGGGGATCTGTGCTTGCCCAGAGAAGGAACATCTCACGGTGCGCAGCCTCGGCAGAGCCTGTTCCCGAAATGCAAACGTCCGGCTCCTTGTCCCACACGGAAGGTGGCAGCCCTGAAAGCTGTTGCTGGTCTTCACCTTCCCCCTGCAGCCTATTCACAGGCACAACAGGTTTGGGGATCTGTGCTTGCCCAGAGAAGGAACATCTCACGGTGCGCATCCTCGGCAGAGCCTGTTCCCGAAAAGGCAAACGTCTGGCTCCTTGTCCCACACGGAAGGTGGCAGCCCGGAAAGCTGTTGCTGGTCTTCACCTTCCCCCTGCAGCCTATTCACAGGCACAACAGGTTTGGGGATCTGTGCTTGCCCAGAGAAGGAACATCTCATGGTGCGCATCCTCGGCAGAGCCTGTTCCCGAAAAGGCAAACGTCCGGCTCCTTGTCCCACACGGAAGGTGGCAGCCCGGAAAGCTGTTGCTGGTCTTCACCTTCCCCCTGCGGCCTATTCACAGGCACAACAGGTTTGGGGATCTGTGCTTGCCCAGAGAAGGAACAGCTCACGGTGCGCATCCTCGGCAGAGCCTGTTCCCGAAAAGGCAAACGTCCGGCTCCTTGTCCCACACGGAAGGTGGCAGCCCGGAAAGCTGTTGCTGGTCTTCACCTTCCCCCTGCGGCCTATTCACAGGCACAACAGGTTTGGGGATCTGTGCTTGCCCAGAGAAGGAACATCTCACGGTGCGCATCCTCGGCAGAGCCTGTTCCCGAAAAGGCAAACGTCCGGCTCCTTGTCCCACACGGAAGGTGGCAGCCCGGAAAGCTCTTGCTGGTCTTCACCTTCCCCCTGCAGCCTATTCACAGGCACAACAGGTTTTGGGATCTGTGCTTGCCCAGAGAAGGAACATCTCACGGTGCGCATCCTCGGCAGAGCCTGTTCCCGAAAAGGCAAACGTCCGGCTCCTTGTCCCACACGGAAGGTGGCAGCCCGGAAAGCTGTTGCTGGTCTTCACCTTCCCCCTGCAGCCTATTCACAGGCACAACAGGTTTGGGGATCTGTGCTTGCCCAGAGAAGGAACATCTCACGGTGCGCATCTTCGGCAGAGCCTGTTCCCGAAAAGGCAAACGTCCGGCTCCTTGTCCCACACGGAAGGTGGCAGCCCGGAAAGCTGTTGCTGGTCTTCACCTTCCCCCTGCAGCCTATTCACAGGCACAACAGGTTTGGGGATCTGTGCTTGCCCAGAGAAGGAACATCTCACGGTGCGCATCCTCGGCAGAGCCTGTTCCCGAAAAGGCAAACGTCCGGCTCCTTGTCCCACACGGAAGGTGGCAGCCCGGAAAGCTGTTGCTGGTCTTCACCTTCCCCCTGCAGCCTATTCACAGGCACAACAGGTTTGGGGATCTGTGCTTGCCCAGAGAAGGAACATCTCACGGTGCGCATCCTCGGCAGAGCCTGTTCCCGAAAAGGCAAACGTCCGGCTCCTTGTCCCACACGGAAGGTGGCAGCCCGGAAAGCTGTTGCTGGTCTTCACCTTCCCCCTGCAGCCTATTCACAGGCACAACAGGTTTGGGGATCTGTGCTTGCCCAGAGAAGGAACATCTCACGGTGCGCATCCTCGGCAGAGCCTGTTCCCAAAAAGGCAAACGTCCGGCTCCTTGTCCCACACGGAAGGTGGCAGCCCTGAAAGCTGTTGCTGGTCTTCACCTTCCCCCTGCAGCCTATTCACAGGCACAACAGGTTTTGGGATCTGTGCTTGCCCAGAGAAGGAACATCTCACGGTGCGCATCCTCGGCAGAGCCTGTTCCCGAAAAGGCAAACGTCCGGCTCCTTGTCCCACACGGAAGGTGGCAGCCCGGAAAGCTGTTGCTGGTCTTCACCTTCCCCCTGCAGCCTATTCACAGGCACAACAGGTTTGGGGATCTGTGCTTGCCCAGAGAAGGAACATCTCACGGTGCGCATCTTCGGCAGAGCCTGTTCCCGAAAAGGCAAACGTCCGGCTCCTTGTCCCACACGGAAGGTGGCAGCCCGGAAAGCTGTTGCTGGTCTTCACCTTCCCCCTGCAGCCTATTCACAGGCACAACAGGTTTTGGGATCTGTGCTTGCCCAGAGAAGGAACATCTCACGGTGCGCATCCTCGGCAGAGCCTGTTCCCAAAAAGGCAAACGTCCGGCTCCTTGTCCCACACGGAAGGTGGCAGCCCTGAAAGATGTTGCTGGTCTTCACCTTCCCCCTGCGGCCTATTCACAGGCACAACAGGTTTGGGGATCTGTGCTTGCCCAGAGAAGGAACATCTCACGGTGCGCATCCTCGGCAGAGCCTGTTCCCGAAAAGGCAAACGTCCGGCTCCTTGTCCCACACGGAAGGTGGCAGCCCGGAAAGCTCTTGCTGGTCTTCACCTTCCCCCTGCAGCCTATTCACAGGCACAACAGGTTTTGGGATCTGTGCTTGCCCAGAGAAGGAACATCTCACGGTGCGCATCCTCGGCAGAGCCTGTTCCCGAAAAGGCAAACGTCCGGCTCCTTGTCCCACACGGAAGGTGGCAGTCCGGAAAGCTCTTGCTGGTCTTCACCTTCCCCCTGCAGCCTATTCACAGGCACAACAGGTTTGGGGATCTGTGCTTGCCCAGAGAAGGAACATCTCACGGTGCGCATCCTCGGCAGAGCCTGTTCCCAAAAAGGCAAACGTCCGGCTCCTTGTCCCACACGGAAGGTGGCAGCCCGGAAAGCTGTTGCTGGTCTTCACCTTCCCCCTGCAGCCTATTCACAGGCACAACAGGTTTGGGGATCTGTGCTTGCCCAGAGAAGGAACATCTCACGGTGCGCATCCTCGGCAGAGCCTGTTCCCGAAAAGGCAAACGTCCGGCTCCTTGTCCCACACGGAAGGTGGCAGCCCGGAAAGCTGTTGCTGGTCTTCACCTTCCCCCTGCAGCCTATTCACAGGCACAACAGGTTTGGGGATCTGTGCTTGCGCAGAGAAGGAACATCTCACGGTGCGCATCCTCGGCAGAGCCTGTTCCCGAAAAGGCAAACGTCCGGCTCCTTGTCCCACACGGAAGGTGGCAGCCCGGAAAGCTGTTGCTGGTCTTCACCTTCCCCCTGCAGCCTATTCACAGGCACAACAGGTTTGGGGATCTGTGCTTGCCCAGAGAAGGAACATCTCACGGTGCGCATCCTCGGCAGAGCCTGTTCCCGAAAAGGCAAACGTCCGGCTCCTTGTCCCACACGGAAGGTGGCAGCCCGGAAAGCTGTTGCTGGTCTTCACCTTCCCCCTGCAGCCTATTCACAGGCACAACAGGTTTGGGGATCTGTGCTTGCCCAGAGAAGGAACATCTCACGGTGCGCATCCTCGGCAGAGCCTGTTCCCGAAAAGGCAAACGTCCGGCTCCTTGTCCCACACGGAAGGTGGCAGCCCGGAAAGCTGTTGCTGGTCTTCACCTTCCCCCTGCAGCCTATTCACAGGCACAACAGGTTTTGGGATCTCTGCTTGCCCAGAGAAGGAACATCTCACGGTGCGCATCCTCGGCAGAGCCTGTTCCCGAAAAGGCAAACGTCCGGCTCCTTGTCCCACACGGAAGGTGGCAGCCCGGAAAGCTGTTGCTGGTCTTCACCTTCCCCCTGCAGCCTATTCACAGGCACAACAGGTTTGGGGATCTGTGCTTGCCCAGAGAAGGAACATCTCACGGTGCGCATCTTCGGCAGAGTCTGTTCCCAAAAAGGCAAACGTCCGGCTCCTTGTCCCACACGGAAGGTGGCAGCCCGGAAAGCTGTTGCTGGTCTTCACCTTCCCCCTGCAGCCTATTCACAGGCACAACAGGTTTGGGGATCTGTGCTTGCCCAGAGAAGGAACATCTCACGGTGCGCATCCTCGGCAGAGCCTGTTCCCGAAAAGGCAAACGTCCGGCTCCTTGTCCCACACGGAAGGTGGCAGCCCGGAAAGCTCTTGCTGGTCTTCACCTTCCCCCTGCAGCCTATTCACAGGCACAACAGGTTTGGGGATCTGTGCTTGCCCAGAGAAGGAACATCTCACGGTGCGCATCCTCGGCAGAGCCTGTTCCCGAAAAGGCAAACGTCCGGCTCCTTGTCCCACACGGATGGTGGCAGCCCGGAAAGCTCTTGCTGGTCTTCACCTTCCCCCTGCAGCCTATTCACAGGCACAACAGGTTTGGGGATCTGTGCTTGCCCAGAGAAGGAACATCTCACGGTGCGCATCCTCGGCAGAGCCTGTTCCCGAAAAGGCAAACGTCCGGCTCCTTGTCCCACACGGAAGGTGGCAGCCCGGAAAGCTGTTGCTGGTCTTCACCTTCCCCCTGCAGCCTATTCACAGGCACAACAGGTTTGGGGATCTGTGCTTGCCCAGAGAAGGAACATCTCACGGTGCGCATCCTCGGCAGAGCCTGTTCCCGAAAAGGCAAACGTCCGGCTCCTTGTCCCACACGGAAGGTGGCAGCCCTGAAAGCTGTTGCTGGTCTTCACCTTCCCCCTGCGGCCTATTGACAGGCACAACAGGTTTTGGGATCTGTGCTTGCCCAGAGAAGGAACATCTCACGGTGCGCATCCTCGGCAGAGCCTGTTCCCGAAAAGGCAAACGTCCGGCTCCTTGTCCCACACGGAAGGTGGCAGCCCGGAAAGCTCTTGCTGGTCTTCACCTTCCCCCTGCAGCCTATTCACAGGCACAACAGGTTTGGGGATCTGTGCTTGCCCAGAGAAGGAACATCTCACGGTGCGCATCTTCGGCAGAGCCTGTTCCCGAAAAGGCAAACGTCCGGCTCCTTGTCCCACACGGAAGGTGGCAGCCCTGAAAGCTGTTGCTGGTCTTCACCTTCCCCCTGCAGCCTATTCACAGGCACAACAGGTTTGGGGATCTGTGCTTGCGCAGAGAAGGAACATCTCACGGTGCGCATCCTCGGCAGAGCCTGTTCCCAAAAAGGCAAACGTCCGGCTCCTTGTCCCACACGGAAGGTGGCAGCCCGGAAAGCTGTTGCTGGTCTTCACCTTCCCCCTGCAGCCTATTCACAGGCACAACAGGTTTGGGGATCTGTGCTTGCCCAGAGAAGGAACATCTCACGGTGCGCATCCTCGGCAGAGCCTGTTCCCGAAAAGGCAAACGTCCGGCTCCTTGTCCCACACGGAAGGTGGCAGCCCGGAAAGCTGTTGCTGGTCTTCACCTTCCCCCTGCAGCCTATTCACAGGCACAACAGGTTTGGGGATCTGTGCTTGCCCAGAGAAGGAACATCTCACGGTGCGCATCCTCGGCAGAGCCTGTTCCCGAAAAGGCAAACGTCCGGCTCCTTGTCCCACACGGAAGGTGGCAGCCCGGAAAGCTCTTGCTGGTCTTCACCTTCCCCCTGCAGCCTATTCACAGGCACAACAGGTTTGGGGATCTGTGCTTGCCCAGAGAAGGAACATCTCACGGTGCGCATCCTCGGCAGACCCTGTTCCCAAAAAGGCAAACGTCCGGCTCCTTGTCCCACACGGAAGGTGGCAGCCCGGAAAGCTCTTGCTGGTCTTCACCTTCCCCCTGCAGCCTATTCACAGGCACAACAGGTTTGGGGATCTGTGCTTGCCCAGAGAAGGAACATCTCACGGTGCGCATCCTCGGCAGAGCCTGTTCCCGAAAAGGCAAACGTCCGGCTCCTTGTCCCACACGGAAGGTGGCAGCCCGGAAAGCTGTTGCTGGTCTTCACCTTCCCCCTGCAGCCTATTCACAGGCACAACAGGTTTGGGGATCTGTGCTTGCGCAGAGAAGGAACATCTCACGGTGCGCATCCTCGGCAGAGCCTGTTCCCGAAAAGGCAAACGTCCGGCTCCTTGTCCCACACGGAAGGTGGCAGCCCGGAAAGCTGTTGCTGGTCTTCACCTTCCCCCTGCAGCCTATTCACAGGCACAACAGGTTTGGGGATCTGTGCTTGCCCAGAGAAGGAACATCTCACGGTGCGCATCCTCGGCAGAGCCTGTTCCCAAAAAGGCAAACGTCCGGCTCCTTGTCCCACACGGAAGGTGGCAGCCCTGAAAGCTCTTGCTGGTCTTCACCTTCCCCCTGCAGCCTATTCACAGGCACAACAGGTTTGGGGATCTGTGCTTGCCCAGAGAAGGAACATCTCACGGTGCGCATCCTCGGCAGAGCCTGTTCCCGAAAAGGCAAACGTCCGGCTCCTTGTCCCACACGGAAGGTGGCAGCCCGGAAAGCTCTTGCTGGTCTTCACCTTCCCCCTGCAGCCTATTCACAGGCACAACAGGTTTGGGGATCTGTGCTTGCCCAGAGAAGGAACATCTCACGGTGCGCATCCTCGGCAGAGCCTGTTCCCAAAAAGGCAAACGTCCGGCTCCTTGTCCCACACGGAAGGTGGCAGCCCTGAAAGCTGTTGCTGGTCTTCACCTTCCCCCTGCAGCCTATTCACAGGCACAACAGGTTTGGGGATCTGTGCTTGCCCAGAGAAGGAACATCTCACGGTGCGCATCCTCGGCAGAGCCTGTTCCCGAAAAGGCAAACGTCCGGCTCCTTGTCCCACACGGAAGGTGGCAGCCCTGAAAGCTGTTGCTGGTCTTCACCTTCCCCCTGCGGCCTATTGACAGGCACAACAGGTTTTGGGATCTGTGCTTGCCCAGAGAAGGAACATCTCACGGTGCGCATCCTCGGCAGAGCCTGTTCCCGAAAAGGCAAACGTCCGGCTCCTTGTCCCACACGGAAGGTGGCAGCCCGGAAAGCTCTTGCTGGTCTTCACCTTCCCCCTGCAGCCTATTCACAGGCACAACAGGTTTGGGGATCTGTGCTTGCCCAGAGAAGGAACATCTCACGGTGCGCATCTTCGGCAGAGCCTGTTCCCGAAAAGGCAAACGTCCGGCTCCTTGTCCCACACGGAAGGTGGCAGCCCGGAAAGCTGTTGCTGGTCTTCACCTTCCCCCTGCAGCCTATTCACAGGCACAACAGGTTTGGGGATCTGTGCTTGCCCAGAGAAGGAACATCTCACGGTGCGCATCCTCGGCAGAGCCTGTTCCCGAAAAGGCAAACGTCCGGCTCCTTGTCCCACACGGAAGGTGGCAGCCCTGAAAGCTGTTGCTGGTCTTCACCTTCCCCCTGCAGCCTATTCACAGGCACAACAGGTTTGGGGATCTGTGCTTGCCCAGAGAAGGAACATCTCACGGTGCGCATCCTCGGCAGAGCCTGTTCCCGAAAAGGCAAACGTCCGGCTCCTTGTCCCACACGGAAGGTGGCAGCCCGGAAAGCTGTTGCTGGTCTTCACCTTCCCCCTGCAGCCTATTCACAGGCACAACAGGTTTGGGGATCTGTGCTTGCCCAGAGAAGGAACATCTCACGGTGCGCATCCTCGGCAGAGCCTGTTCCCGAAAAGGCAAACGTCCGGCTCCTTGTCCCACACGGAAGGTGGCAGCCCGGAAAGCTGTTGCTGGTCTTCACCTTCCCCCTGCAGCCTATTCACAGGCACAACAGGTTTGGGGATCTGTGCTTGCCCAGAGAAGGAACATCTCACGGTGCGCATCCTCGGCAGAGCCTGTTCCCGAAAAGGCAAACGTCCGGCTCCTTGTCCCACACGGAAGGTGGCAGCCCGGAAAGCTCTTGCTGGTCTTCACCTTCCCCCTGCAGCCTATTCACAGGCACAACAGGTTTGGGGATCTGTGCTTGCGCAGAGAAGGAACATCTCACGGTGCGCATCCTCGGCAGAGCCTGTTCCCGAAAAGGCAAACGTCCGGCTCCTTGTCCCACACGGAAGGTGGCAGCCCGGAAAGCTGTTGCTGGTCTTCACCTTCCCCCTGCAGCCTATTCACAGGCACAACAGGTTTGGGGATCTGTGCTTGCCCAGAGAAGGAACATCTCACGGTGCGCATCCTCGGCAGAGCCTGTTCCCGAAAAGGCAAACGTCCGGCTCCTTGTCCCACACGGAAGGTGGCAGCCCGGAAAGCTGTTGCTGGTCTTCACCTTCCCCCTGCAGCCTATTCACAGGCACAACAGGTTTGGGGATCTGTGCTTGCCCAGAGAAGGAACATCTCACGGTGCGCATCCTCGGCAGAGCCTGTTCCCAAAAAGGCAAACGTCCGGCTCCTTGTCCCACACGGAAGGTGGCAGCCCGGAAAGCTCTTGCTGGTCTTCACCTTCCCCCTGCAGCCTATTCACAGGCACAACAGGTTTGGGGATCTGTGCTTGCCCAGAGAAGGAACATCTCACGGTGCGCATCCTCGGCAGAGCCTGTTCCCGAAAAGGCAAACGTCCGGCTCCTTGTCCCACACGGAAGGTGGCAGCCCGGAAAGCTGTTGCTGGTCTTCACCTTCCCCCTGCAGCCTATTCACAGGCACAACAGGTTTGGGGATCTGTGCTTGCCCAGAGAAGGAACATCTCACGGTGCGCATCCTCGGCAGAGCCTGTTCCCGAAAAGGCAAACGTCCGGCTCCTTGTCCCACACGGAAGGTGGCAGCCCTGAAAGCTGTTGCTGGTCTTCACCTTCCCCCTGCGGCCTATTGACAGGCACAACAGGTTTTGGGATCTGTGCTTGCCCAGAGAAGGAACATCTCACGGTGCGCATCCTCGGCAGAGCCTGTTCCCGAAAAGGCAAACGTCCGGCTCCTTGTCCCACACGGAAGGTGGCAGCCCGGAAAGCTCTTGCTGGTCTTCACCTTCCCCCTGCAGCCTATTCACAGGCACAACAGGTTTGGGGATCTGTGCTTGCCCAGAGAAGGAACATCTCACGGTGCGCATCTTCGGCAGAGCCTGTTCCCGAAAAGGCAAACGTCCGGCTCCTTGTCCCACACGGAAGGTGGCAGCCCTGAAAGCTGTTGCTGGTCTTCACCTTCCCCCTGCAGCCTATTCACAGGCACAACAGGTTTGGGGATCTGTGCTTGCGCAGAGAAGGAACATCTCACGGTGCGCATCCTCGGCAGAGCCTGTTCCCAAAAAGGCAAACGTCCGGCTCCTTGTCCCACACGGAAGGTGGCAGCCCGGAAAGCTGTTGCTGGTCTTCACCTTCCCCCTGCAGCCTATTCACAGGCACAACAGGTTTGGGGATCTGTGCTTGCCCAGAGAAGGAACATCTCACGGTGCGCATCCTCGGCAGAGCCTGTTCCCGAAAAGGCAAACGTCCGGCTCCTTGTCCCACACGGAAGGTGGCAGCCCGGAAAGCTGTTGCTGGTCTTCACCTTCCCCCTGCAGCCTATTCACAGGCACAACAGGTTTGGGGATCTGTGCTTGCCCAGAGAAGGAACATCTCACGGTGCGCATCCTCGGCAGAGCCTGTTCCCGAAAAGGCAAACGTCCGGCTCCTTGTCCCACACGGAAGGTGGCAGCCCGGAAAGCTCTTGCTGGTCTTCACCTTCCCCCTGCAGCCTATTCACAGGCACAACAGGTTTGGGGATCTGTGCTTGCCCAGAGAAGGAACATCTCACGGTGCGCATCCTCGGCAGACCCTGTTCCCAAAAAGGCAAACGTCCGGCTCCTTGTCCCACACGGAAGGTGGCAGCCCGGAAAGCTCTTGCTGGTCTTCACCTTCCCCCTGCAGCCTATTCACAGGCACAACAGGTTTGGGGATCTGTGCTTGCCCAGAGAAGGAACATCTCACGGTGCGCATCCTCGGCAGAGCCTGTTCCCGAAAAGGCAAACGTCCGGCTCCTTGTCCCACACGGAAGGTGGCAGCCCGGAAAGCTGTTGCTGGTCTTCACCTTCCCCCTGCAGCCTATTCACAGGCACAACAGGTTTGGGGATCTGTGCTTGCGCAGAGAAGGAACATCTCACGGTGCGCATCCTCGGCAGAGCCTGTTCCCGAAAAGGCAAACGTCCGGCTCCTTGTCCCACACGGAAGGTGGCAGCCCGGAAAGCTGTTGCTGGTCTTCACCTTCCCCCTGCAGCCTATTCACAGGCACAACAGGTTTGGGGATCTGTGCTTGCCCAGAGAAGGAACATCTCACGGTGCGCATCCTCGGCAGAGCCTGTTCCCAAAAAGGCAAACGTCCGGCTCCTTGTCCCACACGGAAGGTGGCAGCCCTGAAAGCTCTTGCTGGTCTTCACCTTCCCCCTGCAGCCTATTCACAGGCACAACAGGTTTGGGGATCTGTGCTTGCCCAGAGAAGGAACATCTCACGGTGCGCATCCTCGGCAGAGCCTGTTCCCGAAAAGGCAAACGTCCGGCTCCTTGTCCCACACGGAAGGTGGCAGCCCGGAAAGCTCTTGCTGGTCTTCACCTTCCCCCTGCAGCCTATTCACAGGCACAACAGGTTTGGGGATCTGTGCTTGCCCAGAGAAGGAACATCTCACGGTGCGCATCCTCGGCAGAGCCTGTTCCCAAAAAGGCAAACGTCCGGCTCCTTGTCCCACACGGAAGGTGGCAGCCCTGAAAGCTGTTGCTGGTCTTCACCTTCCCCCTGCAGCCTATTCACAGGCACAACAGGTTTGGGGATCTGTGCTTGCCCAGAGAAGGAACATCTCACGGTGCGCATCCTCGGCAGAGCCTGTTCCCGAAAAGGCAAACGTCCGGCTCCTTGTCCCACACGGAAGGTGGCAGCCCTGAAAGCTGTTGCTGGTCTTCACCTTCCCCCTGCGGCCTATTGACAGGCACAACAGGTTTTGGGATCTGTGCTTGCCCAGAGAAGGAACATCTCACGGTGCGCATCCTCGGCAGAGCCTGTTCCCAAAAAGGCAAACGTCCGGCTCCTTGTCCCACACGGAAGGTGGCAGCCCGGAAAGCTCTTGCTGGTCTTCACCTTCCCCCTGCAGCCTATTCACAGGCACAACAGGTTTGGGGATCTGTGCTTGCCCAGAGAAGGAACATCTCACGGTGCGCATCTTCGGCAGAGCCTGTTCCCGAAAAGGCAAACGTCCGGCTCCTTGTCCCACACGGAAGGTGGCAGCCCGGAAAGCTGTTGCTGGTCTTCACCTTCCCCCTGCAGCCTATTCACAGGCACAACAGGTTTTGGGATCTGTGCTTGCCCAGAGAAGGAACATCTCACGGTGCGCATCCTCGGCAGAGCCTGTTCCCGAAAAGGCAAACGTCCGGCTCCTTGTCCCACACGGAAGGTGGCAGCCCTGAAAGCTGTTGCTGGTCTTCACCTTCCCCCTGCAGCCTATTCACAGGCACAACAGGTTTGGGGATCTGTGCTTGCCCAGAGAAGGAACATCTCACGGTGCGCATCCTCGGCAGAGCCTGTTCCCGAAAAGGCAAACGTCCGGCTCCTTGTCCCACACGGAAGGTGGCAGCCCGGAAAGCTGTTGCTGGTCTTCACCTTCCCCCTGCAGCCTATTCACAGGCACAACAGGTTTGGGGATCTGTGCTTGCCCAGAGAAGGAACATCTCACGGTGCGCATCCTCGGCAGAGCCTGTTCCCGAAAAGGCAAACGTCCGGCTCCTTGTCCCACACGGAAGGTGGCAGCCCGGAAAGCTGTTGCTGGTCTTCACCTTCCCCCTGCAGCCTATTCACAGGCACAACAGGTTTGGGGATCTGTGCTTGCCCAGAGAAGGAACATCTCACGGTGCGCATCCTCGGCAGAGCCTGTTCCCAAAAAGGCAAACGTCCGGCTCCTTGTCCCACACGGAAGGTGGCAGCCCGGAAAGCTCTTGCTGGTCTTCACCTTCCCCCTGCAGCCTATTCACAGGCACAACAGGTTTGGGGATCTGTGCTTGCGCAGAGAAGGAACATCTCACGGTGCGCATCCTCGGCAGAGCCTGTTCCCGAAAAGGCAAACGTCCGGCTCCTTGTCCCACACGGAAGGTGGCAGCCCGGAAAGCTGTTGCTGGTCTTCACCTTCCCCCTGCAGCCTATTCACAGGCACAACAGGTTTGGGGATCTGTGCTTGCCCAGAGAAGGAACATCTCACGGTGCGCATCCTCGGCAGAGCCTGTTCCCGAAAAGGCAAACGTCCGGCTCCTTGTCCCACACGGAAGGTGGCAGCCCGGAAAGCTGTTGCTGGTCTTCACCTTCCCCCTGCAGCCTATTCACAGGCACAACAGGTTTGGGGATCTGTGCTTGCCCAGAGAAGGAACATCTCACGGTGCGCATCCTCGGCAGAGCCTGTTCCCGAAAAGGCAAACGTCCGGCTCCTTGTCCCACACGGAAGGTGGCAGCCCGGAAAGCTGTTGCTGGTCTTCACCTTCCCCCTGCAGCCTATTCACAGGCACAACAGGTTTGGGGATCTGTGCTTGCCCAGAGAAGGAACATCTCACGGTGCGCATCCTCGGCAGAGCCTGTTCCCGAAAAGGCAAACGTCCGGCTCCTTGTCCCACACGGAAGGTGGCAGCCCGGAAAGCTCTTGCTGGTCTTCACCTTCCCCCTGCAGCCTATTCACAGGCACAACAGGTTTGGGGATCTGTGCTTGCCCAGAGAAGGAACATCTCACGGTGCGCATCCTCGGCAGAGCCTGTTCCCGAAAAGGCAAACGTCCGGCTCCTTGTCCCACACGGAAGGTGGCAGCCCGGAAAGCTGTTGCTGGTCTTCACCTTCCCCCTGCAGCCTATTCACAGGCACAACAGGTTTGGGGATCTGTGCTTGCCCAGAGAAGGAACATCTCACGGTGCGCATCCTCGGCAGAGCCTGTTCCCGAAAAGGCAAACGTCCGGCTCCTTGTCCCACACGGAAGGTGGCAGCCCGGAAAGCTGTTGCTGGTCTTCACCTTCCCCCTGCAGCCTATTCACAGGCACAACAGGTTTGGGGATCTGTGCTTGCCCAGAGAAGGAACATCTCACGGTGCGCAGCCTCGGCAGAGCCTGTTCCCGAAATGCAAACGTCCGGCTCCTTGTCCCACACGGAAGGTGGCAGCCCTGAAAGCTGTTGCTGGTCTTCACCTTCCCCCTGCAGCCTATTCACAGGCACAACAGGTTTGGGGATCTGTGCTTGCCCAAAGACGCAATCTCTCACGGTGCGCATCCTCGGCAGAGCCTGTTCCCGAAAAGGCAAACGTCCGGCTCCTTGTCCCACACGGAAGGTGGCAGCCCGGAAAGCTGTTGCTGGTCTTCACCTTCCCCCTGCAGCCTATTGACAGGCACAACAGGTTTGGGGATCTGTGCTTGCCCAGAGAAGGAACATCTCACGGTGCGCATCCTCGGCAGAGCCTGTTCCCGAAAAGGCAAACGTCCGGCTCCTTGTCCCACACGGAAGGTGGCAGCCCGGAAAGCTCTTGCTGGTCTTCACCTTCCCCCTGCAGCCTATTCACAGGCACAACAGGTTTGGGGATCTGTGCTTGCCCAGAGAAGGAACATCTCACGGTGCGCATCCTCGGCAGAGCCTGTTCCCGAAAAGGCAAACGTCCGGCTCCTTGTCCCACACGGAAGGTGGCAGCCCTGAAAGCTGTTGCTGGTCTTCACCTTCCCCCTGCAGCCTATTCACAGGCACAACAGGTTTGGGGATCTGTGCTTGCCCAGAGAAGGAACATCTCACGGTGCGCATCCTCGGCAGAGCCTGTTCCCGAAAAGGCAAACGTCCGGCTCCTTGTCCCACACGGAAGGTGGCAGCCCTGAAAGCTGTTGCTGGTCTTCACCTTCCCCCTGCGGCCTATTGACAGGCACAACAGGTTTTGGGATCTGTGCTTGCCCAGAGAAGGAACATCTCACGGTGCGCATCCTCGGCAGAGCCTGTTCCCGAAAAGGCAAACGTCCGGCTCCTTGTCCCACACGGAAGGTGGCAGCCCGGAAAGCTCTTGCTGGTCTTCACCTTCCCCCTGCAGCCTATTCACAGGCACAACAGGTTTGGGGATCTGTGCTTGCCCAGAGAAGGAACATCTCACGGTGCGCATCTTCGGCAGAGCCTGTTCCCGAAAAGGCAAACGTCCGGCTCCTTGTCCCACACGGAAGGTGGCAGCCCGGAAAGCTGTTGCTGGTCTTCACCTTCCCCCTGCAGCCTATTCACAGGCACAACAGGTTTTGGGATCTGTGCTTGCCCAGAGAAGGAACATCTCACGGTGCGCATCCTCGGCAGAGCCTGTTCCCGAAAAGGCAAACGTCCGGCTCCTTGTCCCACACGGAAGGTGGCAGCCCTGAAAGCTGTTGCTGGTCTTCACCTTCCCCCTGCAGCCTATTCACAGGCACAACAGGTTTGGGGATCTGTGCTTGCCCAGAGAAGGAACATCTCACGGTGCGCATCCTCGGCAGAGCCTGTTCCCGAAAAGGCAAACGTCCGGCTCCTTGTCCCACACGGAAGGTGGCAGCCCTGAAAGCTGTTGCTGGTCTTCACCTTCCCCCTGCAGCCTATTCACAGGCACAACAGGTTTGGGGATCTGTGCTTGCCCAGAGAAGGAACATCTCACGGTGCGCATCCTCGGCAGAGCCTGTTCCCGAAAAGGCAAACGTCCGGCTCCTTGTCCCACACGGAAGGTGGCAGCCCGGAAAGCTGTTGCTGGTCTTCACCTTCCCCCTGCAGCCTATTCACAGGCACAACAGGTTTGGGGATCTGTGCTTGCCCAGAGAAGGAACATCTCACGGTGCGCATCCTCGGCAGAGCCTGTTCCCAAAAAGGCAAACGTCCGGCTCCTTGTCCCACACGGAAGGTGGCAGCCCGGAAAGCTCTTGCTGGTCTTCACCTTCCCCCTGCAGCCTATTCACAGGCACAACAGGTTTGGGGATCTGTGCTTGCGCAGAGAAGGAACATCTCACGGTGCGCATCCTCGGCAGAGCCTGTTCCCGAAAAGGCAAACGTCCGGCTCCTTGTCCCACACGGAAGGTGGCAGCCCGGAAAGCTGTTGCTGGTCTTCACCTTCCCCCTGCAGCCTATTCACAGGCACAACAGGTTTGGGGATCTGTGCTTGCCCAGAGAAGGAACATCTCACGGTGCGCATCCTCGGCAGAGCCTGTTCCCGAAAAGGCAAACGTCCGGCTCCTTGTCCCACACGGAAGGTGGCAGCCCGGAAAGCTGTTGCTGGTCTTCACCTTCCCCCTGCAGCCTATTCACAGGCACAACAGGTTTGGGGATCTGTGCTTGCCCAGAGAAGGAACATCTCACGGTGCACATCCTCGGCAGAGCCTGTTCCCAAAAAGGCAAACGTCCGGCTCCTTGTCCCACACGGAAGGTGGCAGCCCGGAAAGCTCTTGCTGGTCTTCACCTTCCCCCTGCAGCCTATTCACAGGCACAACAGGTTTGGGGATCTGTGCTTGCCCAGAGAAGGAACATCTCACGGTGCGCATCCTCGGCAGAGCCTGTTCCCGAAAAGGCAAACGTCCGGCTCCTTGTCCCACACGGAAGGTGGCAGCCCGGAAAGCTGTTGCTGGTCTTCACCTTCCCCCTGCAGCCTATTCACAGGCACAACAGGTTTGGGGATCTGTGCTTGCCCAGAGAAGGAACATCTCACGGTGCGCATCCTCGGCAGAGCCTGTTCCCGAAAAGGCAAACGTCCGGCTCCTTGTCCCACACGGAAGGTGGCAGCCCTGAAAGCTGTTGCTGGTCTTCACCTTCCCCCTGCAGCCTATTCACAGGCACAACAGGTTTGGGGATCTGTGCTTGCCCAGAGAAGGAACATCTCACGGTGCGCATCCTCGGCAGAGCCTGTTCCCAAAAAGGCAAACGTCCGGCTCCTTGTCCCACACGGAAGGTGGCAGCCCTGAAAGCTCTTGCTGGTCTTCACCTTCCCCCTGCAGCCTATTCACAGGCACAACAGGTTTGGGGATCTGTGCTTGCCCAGAGAAGGAACATCTCACGGTGCGCATCCTCGGCAGAGCCTGTTCCCGAAAAGGCAAACGTCCGGCTCCTTGTCCCACACGGAAGGTGGCAGCCCGGAAAGCTCTTGCTGGTCTTCACCTTCCCCCTGCAGCCTATTCACAGGCACAACAGGTTTGGGGATCTGTGCTTGCCCAGAGAAGGAACATCTCACGGTGCGCATCCTCGGCAGAGCCTGTTCCCAAAAAGGCAAACGTCCGGCTCCTTGTCCCACACGGAAGGTGGCAGCCCTGAAAGCTGTTGCTGGTCTTCACCTTCCCCCTGCAGCCTATTCACAGGCACAACAGGTTTGGGGATCTGTGCTTGCCCAGAGAAGGAACATCTCACGGTGCGCATCCTCGGCAGAGCCTGTTCCCGAAAAGGCAAACGTCCGGCTCCTTGTCCCACACGGAAGGTGGCAGCCCTGAAAGCTGTTGCTGGTCTTCACCTTCCCCCTGCGGCCTATTGACAGGCACAACAGGTTTTGGGATCTGTGCTTGCCCAGAGAAGGAACATCTCACGGTGCGCATCCTCGGCAGAGCCTGTTCCCAAAAAGGCAAACGTCCGGCTCCTTGTCCCACACGGAAGGTGGCAGCCCGGAAAGCTCTTGCTGGTCTTCACCTTCCCCCTGCAGCCTATTCACAGGCACAACAGGTTTGGGGATCTGTGCTTGCCCAGAGAAGGAACATCTCACGGTGCGCATCTTCGGCAGAGCCTGTTCCCGAAAAGGCAAACGTCCGGCTCCTTGTCCCACACGGAAGGTGGCAGCCCGGAAAGCTGTTGCTGCTCTTCACCTTCCCCCTGCAGCCTATTCACAGGCACAACAGGTTTTGGGATCTGTGCTTGCCCAGAGAAGGAACATCTCACGGTGCGCATCCTCGGCAGAGCCTGTTCCCGAAAAGGCAAACGTCCGGCTCCTTGTCCCACACGGAAGGTGGCAGCCCTGAAAGCTGTTGCTGGTCTTCACCTTCCCCCTGCAGCCTATTCACAGGCACAACAGGTTTGGGGATCTGTGCTTGCCCAGAGAAGGAACATCTCACGGTGCGCATCCTCGGCAGAGCCTGTTCCCGAAAAGGCAAACGTCCGGCTCCTTGTCCCACACGGAAGGTGGCAGCCCGGAAAGCTGTTGCTGGTCTTCACCTTCCCCCTGCAGCCTATTCACAGGCACAACAGGTTTGGGGATCTGTGCTTGCCCAGAGAAGGAACATCTCACGGTGCGCATCCTCGGCAGAGCCTGTTCCCGAAAAGGCAAACGTCCGGCTCCTTGTCCCACACGGAAGGTGGCAGCCCGGAAAGCTGTTGCTGGTCTTCACCTTCCCCCTGCAGCCTATTCACAGGCACAACAGGTTTGGGGATCTGTGCTTGCCCAGAGAAGGAACATCTCACGGTGCGCATCCTCGGCAGAGCCTGTTCCCAAAAAGGCAAACGTCCGGCTCCTTGTCCCACACGGAAGGTGGCAGCCCGGAAAGCTCTTGCTGGTCTTCACCTTCCCCCTGCAGCCTATTCACAGGCACAACAGGTTTGGGGATCTGTGCTTGCGCAGAGAAGGAACATCTCACGGTGCGCATCCTCGGCAGAGCCTGTTCCCGAAAAGGCAAACGTCCGGCTCCTTGTCCCACACGGAAGGTGGCAGCCCGGAAAGCTGTTGCTGGTCTTCACCTTCCCCCTGCAGCCTATTCACAGGCACAACAGGTTTGGGGATCTGTGCTTGCCCAGAGAAGGAACATCTCACGGTGCGCATCCTCGGCAGAGCCTGTTCCCGAAAAGGCAAACGTCCGGCTCCTTGTCCCACACGGAAGGTGGCAGCCCGGAAAGCTGTTGCTGGTCTTCACCTTCCCCCTGCAGCCTATTCACAGGCACAACAGGTTTGGGGATCTGTGCTTGCCCAGAGAAGGAACATCTCACGGTGCGCATCCTCGGCAGAGCCTGTTCCCGAAAAGGCAAACGTCCGGCTCCTTGTCCCACACGGAAGGTGGCAGCCCGGAAAGCTGTTGCTGGTCTTCACCTTCCCCCTGCGGCCTATTGACAGGCACAACAGGTTTTGGGATCTGTGCTTGCCCAGAGAAGGAACATCTCACGGTGCGCATCCTCGGCAGAGCCTGTTCCCGAAAAGGCAAACGTCCGGCTCCTTGTCCCACACGGAAGGTGGCAGCCCGGAAAGCTGTTGCTGGTCTTCACCTTCCCCCTGCAGCCTATTCACAGGCACAACGGGTTTTGGGATCTGTGCTTGCCCAGAGAAGGAACATCTCACGGTGCGCATCCTCGGCAGAGCCTGTTCCCGAAAAGGCAAACGTCCGGCTCCTTGTCCCACACGGAAGGTGGCAGCCCGGAAAGCTCTTGCTGGTCTTCACCTTCCCCCTGCAGCCTATTCACAGGCACAACAGGTTTGGGGATCTGTGCTTGCCCAGAGAAGGAACATCTCACGGTGCGCATCCTCGGCAGAGCCTGTTCCCGAAAAGGCAAACGTCCGGCTCCTTGTCCCACACGGAAGGTGGCAGCCCGGAAAGCTGTTGCTGGTCTTCACCTTCCCCCTGCAGCCTATTCACAGGCACAACGGGTTTTGGGATCTGTGCTTGCCCAGAGAAGGAACATCTCACGGTGCGCATCCTCGGCAGACCCTGTTCCCGAAAAGGCAAACGTCCGGCTCCTTGTCCCACACGGAAGGTGGCAGCCCGGAAAGCTGTTGCTGGTCTTCACCTTCCCCCTGCAGCCTATTCACAGGCACAACAGGTTTGGGGATCTGTGCTTGCCCAGAGAAGGAACATCTCACGGTGCGCATCCTCGGCAGAGCCTGTTCCCAAAAAGGCAAACGTCCGGCTCCTTGTCCCACACGGAAGGTGGCAGCCCGGAAAGCTGTTGCTGGTCTTCACCTTCCCCCTGCAGCCTATTCACAGGCACAACAGGTTTGGGGATCTGTGCTTGCCCAGAGAAGGAACATCTCACGGTGCGCATCCTCGGCAGAGCCTGTTCCCGAAAAGGCAAACGTCCGGCTCCTTGTCCCACACGGAAGGTGGCAGCCCGGAAAGCTCTTGCTGGTCTTCACCT
>NW_027212561.1:0-73000 GCF_947461875.1 Haliaeetus albicilla
TAACTTTAGCTTTCAAGGTTTTTCTGCATTTCAATGGAAACTTACAATTCTGAACGAATCCTGTGTGCAAAGGTGGCTGGGTTAAAATCTAAGAGTGACTCCTAGGCAAACAAGAACAAGGGGAAGTTTGACAGAAACTGGTCCAAATTCATGCAAGCATTTGGACGAGTTAGCACAATTTTTTTTTTTAATAAACTTGAGGAGATCTTCTTGGCCTCGTTAAGGTATCTTTCAAGGTTGTTAGTTCCTGCAACAGAGAGGTTTCCGTAGTCATCCTGAGCCCTTTCAAGCATGGGATGTTTGGCTGAGCAACATTAATTGAGGAGTGAGGAGTTTGTGGAGTCTGCTATTAATAGATGAGTACTAATAAGGTGATCCAGGAGAATGTAATAGTTTATGAGGTTGCGGGGGGCAGGGGGGTGTATAAAAGAGGTGCAGGAGGGGAAAATATTCCTCAGGTGAATCATTCTGATTTAGATAAATGGTTCTCATTCCACCTCCCAAAATGTGGGTTAAATATTCAGAACAAGTAATTGTGAAGTAATGGACAAAACCTGGCATGTACCTGCTGCATCATTTCTACCTCTTAATGAACAGTAAATGATGCAGCTGCTTTGCCACGCCTGGTGTGTTTAGCTACAGAAATGGGGAGATGGCAATAGAGAGCTCTGATGAGGCTGTGGTAGGTTTCTGTTTTTAACAAAGGCTGCGAAATGTCAGTGTGTAATTTATGATCATTTCAAGAAAGGCTGCTTTTAGATTGAATACAGAGGGGAAACAGGCATGCCTGTGTGGCAGATTTATGCCCGAAGTCCTGTACTTTTAAGAATATAAGTGAAATTTGAGAACTAGTAATTCTTAAACCATATTTACTCTGTCCGCTGTAAGTTAGGAGTAAGTAGGTGCATATCAGACTGATAAAGGAGAAGTCAGATGCTGTTATCTGATTTTACTGAATGAACCTAGTCTGTAGCGTCTCTCTTGGTTCTTCTCCTAGAGACAACCTAGTGCTCTCTTTTTCTCATCTGCATGGAGATACTGTTGCATTTGTTTTTTCCTTGATGGCAATTTTGTTGCCCAGTTGACAGCTTAAGAAAATTTCTTCTCTAAGCAAATTACCTGCAGTTTGCCAAGGGCAGGACTGAGGTTTGTGTGGGAAACCATCTTGGTGGTTGTTCATTGCTGATTTTGTTTGGTGTCAGAGGTCTTTGCTGTGCTGGAGGTCTCAATTTCAGGACAGAGTGACAATTAGAGCAGTCAAAAATTCCCTCCCCCTTTTGAGGTTCCTTGCATGTTGATGCAGCTCCCCAAACGTTTTCCAGAGGCAGCCAGCCATATAATTTGCTGGAAAAGCAGTAAGGTAACCTTCCAGGTGCTCTCTACATTGCTTGTCTTCTCATATCTCTGAGAAGGGATTTGATGGTGGGGAAAAGAAAGCAGACTAGAAGCAGAGAGTACGTGTCATTTTTGCATAGCTTTTTTTCGTTACCGTGGTTCTAGAAGAGGGCAGGGTGTGGTGTGTCAAAGCCAGGGCAGGTAAAATGTTAGTACACAAACTTCCTACTTTGTCTTTCCTTCCTGTACAAATAAGCCAGTACTTTATCATGCATGAACACAGCTAATGTTGATGAATGGTGAAACCGTGTAGCATGGAGGCAGCAGTGTTTTGGGATTACCATATTCCCCAGTGGATATCTGCAAGTGCTGCAAAAGAAAGAAACAACACGGAGAAAATGTAGGATGTGACTGATGCGCAGTTATCCCACGTGCTGCCGAGCAGAGAGAGTCTGTGACTTCTGTGTCCAGTGGGACTGTTTATTAAGGAGAAATTGTACAATTGTTTTGTGTCTCCTTCAAGTGGCTTGGATTACGTGGCTTTGCGTGCTCACAGCAGCATAATTCCTCTGGGAATGTCCACCCAAGGAGAACCGATGTGGATGTGCAGAGCTCTGAGGTGTCCTGGGAGTTGTGGAGTGGCAGGGCTGCAAGGCAGCAGGAGCATTTCTTTGCTCCCGCATGATGCAGAGGCTGAATGCAGAAACATAATAGCAAATTATAGATCTTTGTGGGTCCCAAGCAGTGTGAAAAATCTGCCCGTTGTCCTTTTAGGCAGTAGTGGGGTGGAGGAAGAGATCTCCATAGCCATACCTGGTCTATGGGTTTTTTTCCATGTGGGCAATGAAAGGATATGCCTTGGCATTTTTGAAATCAGCATTTTCTGCTTGTGTGTTTTTCCATCCAGCCTGAATTTTCAGTGATATTAAAGCATCTTTTTACCTTCCCTGGTAATGGAAAAGAGTCTACACTGGCACATATCGCATTGTACCCACCTCAGGAACATTGCGCTCAGTGAAAGACGTATGATGTAAATGAGCATCAGACTGGTGGATTTACAGGCGAGGGATGTTTTGGAGTTGCACATACAACTGGACTGCTATAAAACTTAGAGATGTTTTAAAACTAAAAAAGCGTTTTTAGTTTTATGATCCCGGAAGGGACGCTTTCTGGCGGAAGGCAGCGGCACTGGGGGCAGCCCGGGCCGTGGTGCAGGGGCAGTCTGCCGGCGGCGTCCAGGGGTGGGATTGCTGGAGGGGAAGGCTGGAGACCAGAGGGAAGGGGGGAAAGCTGGAGACCAGAGGGACGCGGCAGCAAGCCCGCCCCCTCGGGAGGAGAAACGGGACCCTTTCGCGGCACTGCCAGAGGAGCGGGAAGGGCTAAAAACCGAGAAGCTGCGGTTTGGGGTTCAGGCCGCCCAGTCTGCATGGGGAATACCTGCCGGTGGTCTGCTGATAAGGAGCCTTATATACACGTTTCTGTGGGTCCAAGACGGATAAGCTTAGAATTCTTCATCGATACAGGAGCCCAAATTAGTGTTTTAAGTGATCGGCAAGCTAGTGAGCTGGGAATTAAGCCATCAAGAAAGGCTATAAACGTTAGAGGAGTAACAGGGGCGCAGGAAAACGGCCCATAGCTCGAACCCAACTTTGGTTACCTGGGAAAAAGACAATGACAGCTGTGGAAGTGGCTTTAAGCCCCTGTGAGGGAAATATACTGGGATTTGATGTGCTGGCAGGCAGACAATGGGACCTACCCAATGGTAGGGTGTGGGGCTTCGGGGGCAGGGGGGCAGAGGCTATTGATGTGAGAAACTTATAGGTTGCTCCTGCACTACCACAGTCTAAGGTAACCCGTGTGCCTCAAGACCACTTCCAGCTGCGGCCAAACGGGGCATTTCGGAAGTAATTAATGATCTGGAGAAAAGAGAGATCATCAGTTGCACACGTTCTCCTTATAATTCTCCTGTTTGGCCAGTCCGTAAATGAGATGGAAGGTGGCGTCTAACAGTTGATTATAAAAGATTGAACAGTAATACCCCACCATTAATTTCCGCCATCCCAAGTATTACCTCAGTGATTGCCCAACCTCTCTATGACTTGCTCCAAAAAAACGGAAAGTGGGATTGGACTTTGCAACATACAGAAGCCCTTAACACTCTGAAAGATGAGCTTAAGGCTTGTCAGAGACTAGGTCCATTGCACCCACGAGATCCCTTAAGGGTGGAATGGGGATGTGCTGACCATGCCTCATACTGTGGTGTGTTTCAAAAGGGGCCACAGGGCCCAGCCAGGCCTTTATTATTCTCTTCCACTGCATTTAAAGAGACGGAGTGAGGATATTCAGATTGGGAGAAGGGGACTCTTTCCCTCACTAGAGCAGCTAAAGAGGCTGAAAAGCTGCGTACTTCACGGGATGTTATAGTACAGGATCCTTTCCCTCTCTTAAATTCAATCCTTGGTGGGTCACCTCCTCCAGAGGGAGTAGCCCAAAAGGCCACAGTTAGGAAATGGTATGCATACCTAGAAGGGGTAAGCCAATTGCTCCCGCTAAAGGAGGGTCCGACTAAGATTTTCAAACTACAGCAACCTGTAAACCCTGACCCAACCTTGCTGGGTCAACCGTATAAACCTTCTCCGATTGAGGAGGCACCCGAATTTGTGGCAGGCTTGGGTGTGCAGGGCGTGTAGTTCACGGATGCATCTGCCTGTCGAGTGGGATCAAAATGGCAATATGAAGCAGTGGCGTTGGAGGTTGGTACTGGGAAGTCGGTCAAAGAAGAGGGTGAAGGTAGTGCACAAGTAGGAGAACTACGGGCTTTATTACTGGCCATAGAGAATGGTGCTACCATCGTCTGTACTGACTCTTGCGCAACCTTTAAGGGTGCTACAGAGTGATATGTCAGTGGGAATCTAGTAAGTGGGAAGTAGGTCATGCGAAAGTGTGGAGGACAGAGGACTGGCAACGTCTCCTGGCAAGAGGGAGATCCCGACCTTTAAAGGTGGGACGGGTGAAGGGACATGCTTGGGATGGAACCCCAGCTGCGAAATGGAATCGGCAGGTGGACCACCTGGCCCAAATCAGGATGGTCACCAGTGAGAAGGAAGATTCGGATAGACTAGCAGAATGGTTGCATGTCAAACGAAGCCGCTCAGGGAAAGCAGATCTCTATTATGAATGCCGATCTCGGGGTTGGCCAGTGTCTATGAAAACCTGTGAAGCAATTCTTACAGCTCGCCCACAATGCCGAATAAGGCTTAAAGCTAATCACCCAAACCAAGCTGCGGCCCAGCATATCAGACAAGGCAAGGCTCTTTGGAGCACGTGGCAGGCTGATTACATTGGTCTTCTGAGACCATCTCATGGGAGTGGAAAGACTCCCCACATCAGTGCCCGGTGGATAATACCGGACTTCTAACCCTGTGACCTGGTTTTAAGACCGAGGCCTAGTCTGTGCTTTTTTACAAGACCATGAAGGAACGAGTCATTCCAGTCCTTTTGCTGACAGTGATGACGGTGACAGGCGTGGATGGTGAAGATCTGGATGATAATGTCGTGGCAAAATGATGGACATTAATATATCACGAGTCCCTGAGCTCGCGTGAGAGCAATGTGACAATTATAGTTGGAGTTTCAGATTGGATGGGTGTAAGAGTCGGCCAGAAAATCAGCATTGTCTCAACATCGTCATCAGGAACATGAACAGTACATTACCTGACAATGGCCTGTTTGGAGCGCAGCAGCTGGTCCCAAGGACAGAATGTGCGGTACAAGGTTCCTGGAAGGTACCTGACTGGAACCGTTAGAGATAACCGCATAGCTACTGTCAAAAAGGATGAATTGCCACTGTTGGCATAACACCGACGAAGAAATCATGAACTTTAGATGAACTTTGCTTCATTATAATACCAAAACACACCTCCTGGTCGAAGGCTACCCGCCTCCAAGACTAACCACGCCTCGGACACTGACCCCGCGCCTGCATGATAGCCTCGCTTGAGAAGGGCGGAGATATAATAATTGTATTCTGAGAAGGATGGAGACTCCTGAGGCAGAGGTGGAGCAAGGTGTGTTACTAAGCATAAAAGATGACTTCTGAACAACGGAAGTTGGAAGCTTCCCCACCAAGGACCACGACAATCGACGACGCAGCATCAGCTGGACCCGGGACCGTTAGGACGTCGTGAGATCAGCGGTGGTAGCTATAACCCCTCTTTCTCCTCTCTCTAAACTTAACTTTACTTTTCTCCTTTCTTTCACCCATCTCTAACTATCGCGTGCCTCCTCACAGGCAATACAATAAAGTTTTACTGTGTGATTACTGCTATCCCCTTTGGTGTTGGTCACCTTAATTTTGCACTTTCGAGATCGTAGCAAACAGACCATCACGAGTCCACCGACTGGACCGTGACAATGGGGGAGGAGGTTATACTCATGTTGTTTATAGTTGGTCACCAGGTGCAGTAAATGATAGTTCAGTATGAAACACCAGACGTGACTATATCCTCCAACTAACCCACGGGATCACGGGGTGGAGTTGGAATGGTACTACACTATGCCCTGAAATTCCATGGGGGCAACTGTGTGTGGTACTCGAGGAACATCGATAGAGCACCCTAGAACTGAGTTTACAGCTATCAACCTTAGCCAACGCTACATCAACCAATTTGGGGACTCTCAGGCAATCGGTTATAACATATCGGTAAAATGGCTATCAAAAATTGGGCAGTATTGGATTAGATGCCAAAGAAAGAGAAGGGTATATGTAAAGTTTTGAACATGTCAGTGGACACCTGCTGTGTTCACTCCAAATGTGTCAATGTGGCTTCAAGACTAAATCAACGAGAGAATACGGCAAGAGACTCAGAGGCAATTGCTTCTGCACCAGGGACCAACTGGTTGGGAAAACTTTTGATATGTTCAGATTTTCTTTCACGGGGCAGGCAACCAGCCCTCTCTAATCTTTAATAATGCTTGTAGTTATGATTACTGTAATCTAGACCAGAAGGGAACAAGGACCCACAAGGAGCTTCAAACTCACCAAACTGCACCCCCTTTTAACTTTGGAGGCAAGAGGTAGCTGTACCACCACTCCAGAGAAACCAGTTGAATCATGACTGTGGTCAAGGGGTGGATTGTGGCAGTACATTCCCCCCCACGTCCCCCCCGGCCCCCATCCTGCCAGCAGGAAGCAAAACTTCTCCGGGAAGAGAGAAGGGGAAGGAAACCCTGGAGGCTGCAGGTTGAAATTTGAACTGGCCGATGGACATGTGCCAGGTACACCGAGGTGACCCTCCTGGCCAACAGAATTCAATGACCACAGGTCAGATTCGACAGGGGGATGAACGGGGTCCTGCTGGAGGACACGTGGGAATCAGTCCTCCTGGGAGCAGCGGGTCTGCAGTCGGGGAGTCCCCCTTGGGTTGGGGCACTGCCCGAGGTAACTCCTTGAGGGAGAGAGCCCTCAGCTTTTAGGGGAGTGATATGCGCGTTTTGAGCCATCACTTTAAATCTTGGGGATTCTTAAGTCGGCCGTGTAGCATTAATTCTCTTTACATCATTGAGCCTGTGGTTTTATAAAATGTTACCGGACTTCTAGCTAACTTTTGCAGAAGAATAAATCTGAGTTTTAACACCTGTAGGATTTGGTTAGTCGTGCATCCGTATCAGTGCCGTTGCACGAGGCTAGCGATAGCTCTCTTTCATGTAGGTAATTCAGGTTTCATCCTTTGTCCCCACAGGCCCAGCGGCACAGAAAGCCACAGCGGGCTGTGTTTGAGCAACCTGCTCCGCTGGACTCGTGGCAAACGTCCGCATCCCTGCTCTTCTGTTGTCCATGTAGAGTCATAGTCAACAAACCGAGCTGTTTTCCCTGGAAATGACCACTGTGGCTAAAGACAGACTCCTCTTTGTGGACACCAGCTCAGCGGTGGGAATGTCTCTGGCACACGTGCTGCGCCAGCTTGCAATCCCCAAGAGAGTGGAATTGAGGCAGGTCCAACAGGAAGAAAATCTGCAATTTTTACTGAAAGAGGGGAGCGACCACCAGCACTGAAGAGCCGTTCATCTCCTGCCGAAAGCCACATGGACATGAAATGTCTGGTGAGCTTAGGCAGGAATACTCCTGCCCATGGAGCAGCACGCTTGGTTATTAAGGCTTTATCACACTTGGGTGATAAGGCTTTATCGTTGGCTTTCCCGCCGTGCTGACCGCTGTGGCTGCTGCCTGTTCTTTCCTGCAATGCTGGCTGCACCCGCCTGTGCGGCTGTCCTTGGGAAGGGCACCAGAGCCGAGAAAGCCCCTGGGAGAGGGGCGCGGAGAAGCTCTTCTCCAGAGATTTGCCAGAAACTCTCCTGAGCATCCCTTTTCCAGCCCATGCGATGCTCTGTGTGGCAAGGGAAGGTGCCCGTTGGTCCAATGGATGAGGCCCTGCAGGGCTCCCATCAGCGTCCTTTGGCCTACAGCCATCTTCCAGCCACCAGTCCAGGGGCCGGGGGTGGAGGTCCCCTGACATATTTATTCCCTAGCCCCAGTCAAGGTGTGGTGGGTTGACCCTGGCTGGATGCCAGGTGCCCACCAAGGCCGTTCTATCACTCCGTCTCTGCTGGACAGGGGAGAGAAAATATAACAAAGGGCTTGTGGGTCAAGATAAGGACAGGAGAGATCACTCACCAATTACCGTCACGGGCAAAACAGACTCATCTTGGGGAAAATTAACTCAATTTATTACAAATTGCCCAGAGTAGGGTAATGAGAAATAAAACCAAATCTCAGAACACCTTCCCTCCACCCCCACCCTTCTTCCCGGGCACAGCTTCACTCCCAGATTCTCTACCAACCCTCCCAGCGGCGCAGGGGGACGGGCAATGGGGTTTACGGTCAGTTCATCACACATTATTTTCTGCTGCTTCATCCTCCTCAGGGGCAGGACTCATCACACTCTTCCCCTGCTCCAGCGTGGGGTCCCTCCCGCAGGAGACAGTCCTCCATGAACTTCTCCAACGTGGCTCCTTCCCACAGGCTGCAGTTCTTCACGAACTGCTCCAGCATGGGTCCCTTCCACAGCGTGCAGTCCTTCAGGAGCACACTGCTCCAGCGTGGGTCCTCCATGGGGTCACAAGTCCTGCCAGAAAAACTGCTCCAACGTGGGCTCCTCTCTCCACAGATCCGCAGGTCCTGCCAGGAGCCTGCTGCAGCGCAGGATTCCCACAGGGTCACAGCCTCCTGCGGGAACCCACCTGCTCCGGCGTAGGGTCCTCCACGGGCTGCAGGTGGATATCTGCTCCACCGTGGACCTCCATGGACTGCAGGAGGACAGCCTGCCTCACCATGGTCTTCCCCACGGGCTGCAGGGGAATCTCTGCTCCAGCACCTGGAGCATCTCCTCCCCCTCCTTCTTCACTGACCTTGGTGTCTGCAGGGCTGTTTCTCTGACACGTTCTCACTCCTGTCTCCGGCTGCCATGTCTGTGCCCCCTGCAACTTTTTTCCTTCTTAAATATGTCATCCCAGAGGCGCTACCATTATCGCTGATTGGCTCGGCCTTGGCCGGCAGCGGGTCTGTCGTAGAGCTGGCTGGTGTTGGCTCTGGCAGACATAGGGGAAGCTTCCAGCAGCTTGTCACAGAAGCCACCCCTGTAATGCCCCCACTACCAAAACCTTGCCACACAAACCCAATACATGTGCTCAGCAATAAAACTGGGGGGGGAGGTTGGCAGGGGCTGCCCTTGCTCAGGGGATGGCTGGGCATCGGTCGGCTGGTGGAGAGCAAGTGCATTCCTTTGCATCCCTTGTTTTTCACGGGCTTTAGTTTCCCTTCCCTTTCTAGGTTGGTTTTGGGGTTTTTTTGAATTTACGATTTTTAATTTAATTATGAAACTGCCTTTACCTGAACCCGTGAGTTTTCTCCCTTTCACCCTCCCGATTCTCCCCCACCATTCCCCTGGGGGGCAGGGAGCGAGCGGCTGTGTGGTGCTCAGCCACTGGCCAGGCTTAAACCTGTGAGCAAAAGAGTTACCTACTGACGGACGGGGACAGCGCTCATCCTTCCTCCTCCCTCAGGGCGCGGGCGTCCCCTGTATCACACTGGGGCGCACAAAAGCCTCAGCAGTCCAGCTGCTGTTGGAGCCGCTTCCAAAGCTTTTTGGGGCGAGCTGACGCATTCCTAGCGCCCAGCATGGCGGTTGGGTTTATACCGTTGCCATGAGTGAGGGGATTCTGCAGAAACTGCCCGGCACTCGCTGTGCAAGGGTGACGGCCGCAGGGAGCAGCAAGCTGCAGGTGACGGTGGCTGCATAAGGACCTTCAGCCCTTCCTGGCCACCGTGTCTGCCTACGTCTTGCCCTCGCTCGGAGCTCATGGGGCTGCTCCTCCGAGATAGCCCAAACGCACCAGGACGTGGTCCTGGGCAACCTGCTCTAAGGGAGCCTGCTTGAGCAGAGGGCTTGGACAACCTCCACAGCTCCCTTCCAACCTCCACCCTCCTGTGCAACTCTGTGCCTTGCTTTCACTCCTAAAGCACCTGAACTCAGCCCTCATGCCCGCCGGCAAGGATGCTGGGTCAAGGCACGATCCCAAACTCCTCCCCGAGGGGTCATCCCCAAACAGCAGCTTCCCCGCTCCAGAACAGCCGATGGCGGACACACTCAGAAGAGAGAAAATATTGGTTTTTTGAGAACATCAACTGCAGTGGGGGGTCAGCAGTCACAGCGGTTCAGCCAGTGAGAACGAATCAGAACCTGCAACGACAGGGTCGGAAAGCCCTGATAAACCCCTAAAGGCAGGAAGAGGCAGGGTTTGGTTGCCCTCTCTTTGGGGAACACCGTTGACGAGGAATTGCTCATAGCCCAGAAGAGAGCGAGCTATGGCTGGCATTGCCGAGGGGAGGGCTCTGGTGCCTTATCCCCACGGGGAATGCCCTTAGAGAGCTGTGCGCGCGCAGAGATGCACAGGGCCCCTGTGCCACGCAGCAGGGCTCGATGGGGAGCCCCTGGGGAGCGGCCACGGGGTTCTTGCCAGACCCTGCGCAGCACCATCCCTCACGGATTCAGGTAAAGGCAGTGCCATAATTAAATTAAAAATCATAAATTAAAAAAAAACATCAAAACCAACTGTCACGACCCAGACTGGACAGACCAGGGAGTCTTGTTTAATTCAAAATTCCCTCCGGCTAAGTTGAGGTGAAACGACACCAAATGATCAGTTAAAGATTTTATTTAGGACAAAAGCAAACGGAGAGGCGTGGTAGTAGGTGGCAGGGTTTCTCACAACAGGAATTAGCATCAGACTACTTCTGTAAACCGTGTAACCATATACATCAGTGCAGGGAATAAGGAGACCCCCTCCTGTTGAGTGACGAGGTTCAGAGCAGACCCCTGTCGTCGTTTAACCCCAGCCAGCAACTAAGCACCACGCAGCCGCTCACTCATTCCCCCCCCCGCCCCGACCGACTGGGGTGGGAGAGAAAATCAGGAAAAAAAGTAAAGCTCATGGGTTGAGATAAGAACGGTTTAATGGAACAGAAAAGAAGAAACTAATAATGATAATGATAACACTAATGAAATGACAACAGCAATAATAAAAGGATTGGAATGTACAAATGATGCGCAGTGCAAATGCTCACCACCCACCGATTGACACCCAGTTAGTCCCCCAGCGGTGATCCCCAGCCCCCACTCCCCCCAGTCCCTATACTAGATGGGACGTCACACGGTATGGAATAGCCTGTTGGCCAGTTTGGGTCAGCTGCCCTGGCTGTGTCCTGTGCCAACTTCTTGTGCCCCTCCAGCTTTCTCGCTGCCTGGGCATGAGAAGCTGAAAAATCCTTGACTTTAGACTAAACACTACTGAGCAACAACTGCAAACATCAGTGTTATCAAGGTTCTTCGCATACTGAACTCAAAACCTAGCACTGTACCAGCTACTAGGAAGACAATTAAGTCTATCCCAGCTGAAATCAGGACAGCATGGCACAGGTAGAGTCTTCTGCTGGTACCAAGTAGAGGCAGAATGTCAGGCAAAGTGGCTCATTGAATGGGAATGATCTAGGGAAATTTACTTGGCTGTTACAAGCCCCATTGCTCTACAAGTTGAATCTTTTTTCTCTAGTCCTGTCTTTTTTGGAAAGGGGTGGCGGGAGGGGCATGGATAATTTATCTTCATACCTACAAAAACACGCATTGCAGCAGTCAAGGTAGAATAGGCCTTTCTCACGTACCTTTTCTTTTCTGAACAGGGTGAGTTCAATCTGCTGATCAATAGCCCACTGAGTTCAATAGACACCTTGGATTTTTACCCTTTGGCTCAAGAGCTAGATGCAGCCTCCTGTCATTGGTGTTTGCACGACTAATGCAGACAATCTGCGATCTTCTCCCTAATAATCTAGGCTACACACTACCTAACGCTCTATGCGAGAGTACAACCTGAGTTACACATGACATCAGCACTGTGAAGAGCTGTGACATTCAAATGAGAAATGAGACCTATTTTGAGCAACTTTTAATAGCTTGCAGGAACAACAAAGGGGAAGCACTGTGTATAAATAATGCAAAACCCCAACGTGGGTTTTCCCCCTAAATTTCTGACCCTGCTGTGACAAGGGATGTCCTAGGCACCCCCTGGGCTGCACTATGGGGGACCTGTTCACATGCACTGGGATCTGGGAGATGGGGCAGAGCGGACCCTCCGGCAGCTTGCAGGTGGCACAGAACTGGGAGGAGAGGCTCTTGCGCAAGAGGGTCCTGCTGTCAACCCGGGGGATCTTGACCGGCTGGAGAAAGGGGCTGACGGGAACCTCCTGTAGTTCCCCAAGGGGAAGAGCAAAGTCCTGGAGACCTGGGGACGAAGAAGCCCTTGCTCCAGTAAATGCTGGGGGACACCCAGCTGGAAAGCAGCTGTGCAGACACCTGGGGTGATGGTGGACGCCAAGTGGACCGATTTCGAGCCAGAAAAGTGCCCCTGGGGCAAAGGCAGCTCACTGCCTCCTGGGCTGCAGTAGGCAAAGCGTTGGCAAGAGGTGGAGGGAGACGGTCCTTCCCCTCTGCTGGGTCCGTCCAGCCCGCCCGGGGCTCCCCAGTGCCAGGCAGAGACGGCCATACTGGAGAGAACTCTCACCCCGGTGCCCCTCCCACTTTCCGTTGGGCTCAGAATGTTGGTCCGTTGGGCTCGGAATGTTGGTCAGTTGGAGCCCACAGCCACCAGAGACAGCAGCACGGAGCTGTGCTGGCACGCAGGAGCGCTGGGAGGAGGCAGGATCTGGCCGAGCAGCACCTCGCCGGCACCGGCACCTCGCCTCCCATCCCCGCTGTCGCCGACTGGCCCGCGTCCTTGGTCCACGGCGAGGGTCCTCCTCTCCCGGGCAGGATGGGCCAGGCCAACTGCTGCTGCGGCTCCAGGTGGGCTCTCCCTGTGCCTCGGGGGCACAGCCGGGACCCGCGGCGGCGGCCTTTCTCATGCCTGCCGCTCTCTGCTCTGCAGGGAGGCTCTCACCGACGCCGAGCCGGTGCTGAGCACGGACGTGCGGCTGACCCGGGGCCGCAAGAGGAGCGAGAGACGCCTTCTCCTCCTCCAGGAGGAACTGGTGATCGCCAAGTTGCAGTAAGACCCTCAGAGCCCAGCTGCCTTTCCCCCAGCCCCGGCCCTGGCCCCGGGGCAGGGACACCCCGGCACCAGCCCCAGGCCCCGGCACCTTGGTGGGTGCTGGAGGCGCCCATCGCTGTCCGTCCGTCCCAAGGGCAGGTGGGGGACAGGGCTCTGCCCGGGGGGACCCCCAGGAGGCCACCTCCAGCTCACCGCCGGCCTCTCCTCTCTGCTCTCTGCAGACGCGGCACCAGCGTGCGCCCACAGCTCCGCCTGGCCCTGGACCAGCTGTGGGTGCTGAGCGGCGGAAAGGAGGCGGCGGGGGACGAGGAAGAGGAGGAAGGCGGTGATGAGGACAGGACCTCCATCCTCCTCGTCTGGCCCAGCGGCTCCTGCGTTGCCACTTTCCCGTGAGTGCCACGGCCGGGCGGGAGACGTTCCCAAGCACGCCCACGCCATCGTGAGAACGGCCTTTGCCCTGCGTGCAGAGCCTGGGCAGGGAGCAAGCAGCACGCCGGCAGGGAGGGATGGGGGCATGGGCAGGTCCCGCATCCCCTTTGGGTCCCCAGAAGGGGAGGGCGAAAGCAGCTGCTCTGGCAGGACACGGGGAGCCAGGGCTCGGGCAGTGCCTCTGTCCTGCCCCACGGGGCTTCGTCCCGCTCTGGCGTCCTTCCCCACGGGGCAGGGCTGCGCAGGCGCCCGCCTCTGCCCACGGGCTGGGGGGCAGCGGGGCCTGACGCTGGTTCTCCTCTCTTTCTGCAGCTCCCGGGCGCTGAAGGAGCTGTGGGTGGGCACGCTGCTGGGGTAAGCCGCGGGGATGCTGCAGGTGCAGCCGGACGGGGGAACACAGCTCCCCAGCTGGGGAGAGGTGCCCCCGCGGCTGCCGGCAGCTCTCGCTCGGGCAGAGCTGCCGCACAAGGGAGAAGAGGCGGCTTGGGGCTCAGCCAGCTCTCTCCCTGTGCCTTCCCGGCGCACAGGACACCAGAAGGAGCCAAGAGAGCCCGGGTGACGCCTGTCCCGTCAATCAGGCTCCTGGAGAAGGAGCTGGGCCGCCGCCACGCCGTGAGTGCCTGCCCGGTCTGGGCTCTGCCCCCGAGCCCTGGTCCTCCAGCCGAGCGAGCGGCAGAGGCATCGCTGCTCACCTGCCTCCGCTCCTTCTCTCTTGCCCAGTGGAGGACATTCAGCGCCGGGAGCCTGGAGAGGCTGATGGAGGGCCAGGCCGAGGTGAGAAGGGCTGCCTTTCGCCCGCCTCTGGCTGTGCCAGCATGTGCGGCCAGTGGGGTGAGGGATGGAGGGAAGGGTGGTGCCACTCGGGGAGCGGAGAGGGTTGGGGAGCCACCGGGAATGTCGGCACATCCTCGCCGGCGGTGCTGGGGGGAAACCTGCCCCGCGGGGCAGAGAGCCCAGGAGGGCAGAGGGTCCCGGCTCTGCCGCGCTCAGGCTGCCGGTGCCGGCTGGCAACTCGCCGGCGGCCCTTTGCGCTGTGAGGCTGCTCTCTGAGCGCAGCCTGGTTCTTGCAGGCTGGTCCCAAGCAAGGGCCTCCGACGGTCCTGCCGAGCAACGGAGGGGGACTTTGCCACGCACCGGGTGAGTTTTGGGAAGAACGGTAAGCTCCTGCAAGCGCTGGAGCTGTGCTCACTTGTCCCTCGAGTGTCGCCATGCAGGTTGGGCAGCCCGAGGCAGGACGTCACCTCCAGGAGGAAGGACACCCGCTGGGCAGTGGCCACTGGACGTGGTTCTGCGGGGACACGGAGCCTCTGCTGCTGCCCACGGCTTGGAGGAGGACAGGGCGAGGGCTGGGCCAGGCTCTCCTCTCCTGGTGGCGTGCCGGCTCTCAGGAGCCTCCCAACTGGAGCTGCTGAGCCGGAGCTCAGAGTTCCAGCTGCTGGCTCCCTGCCCGTCCTGCTGCACCGCTCAGCACCACGCTGCGGGCAGGGCAGGCCCCGGGAGCGCTGGCCTGGCAGTCTCTGTTGACAGGCTCTTACTCTGCTTTCCTTTGCAGCAGGAGGGAGCAGCAGCAGGAGGAGGAAGAGGAGGGGGCTGCCCTGGCCCTTTGCTCATCGGAGGACCCCGGCCACTGCCCAGGCGCCAGGGCAGGCGGGCTCCGGCTGCAGCAGGGCGCTCTTTGGCCAGCCCCTGGCAGCCCTCTGCGGGGAGGACGGCTCCCTGCCCCGGCCCATCCAGGTAAGCCAGCCTGGCCGGGGGGGTCCCCAGCCCTCCAGATGCTCCGTAGAGGCGGTGGGAGCCCTCCCTCCGGCTGCTGCACAGGGGACACGGGCGTCCCCAGGAGCTCCGGGGATGGCGGCTTGGGCTCTTCACCCCCA
The DNA here is from genome assembly GCF_947461875.1 of Haliaeetus albicilla. Classification (NCBI taxonomy): domain Eukaryota; kingdom Metazoa; phylum Chordata; class Aves; order Accipitriformes; family Accipitridae; genus Haliaeetus; species Haliaeetus albicilla. The sequence continues at coordinate 15,237 of NW_027212561.1, forward strand.
GCAAGGAGCCCGCTCTGGGGCAGTGCTCTGGCCACCACTGTCGGAAGGCAGCTCCTCAGCCAAGCAACTGTCCTCCTGCCTCTCCTGCAGGAGCTGCTGGCTGTCCTGCACCGGGAAGGACCGTCGACGGAGGGGATATTCCGAAAAGCCGCCAGCGGGACGGAACTTCGGGAGCTGCGGGAGGCCCTGGACCGCGACGCCAATGTTGACCTGGGAAGCCAGCCTGCACTCCTGCTGGCCGCCGTCTTGAAGGTGAGCGCTGCTGACCTGCGGCTGGAGGAGCTCCTGGCCGGCCTGGAAACTTCAAAGGCTCACCCGGAGCCCTTGGCATTGCAGGACTTCCTCCGAAGCATCCCCGACAAGCTGCTGGTGACCCACCTCTACGAGGACTGGGTGGCAGCCATGGAGAGGACCAGCAAGGAGGAGAAGGTCTCCAAGCTGAAAGCGTAAGTGTGGGCAGCAGCCTGCCTGTTGAGCAGGAGCCCTGACCGCTGGCTGAGAGCACCTGGAAAGCTGCGCAACTCAGCCGCTGGCTCCCCCCTGCCTTGGACAACAGGCCTGGGCAAAATCTGCTTTGTCAACCTTGTGTCCCTGTTCCCTCAGGGTGGCCGAGAAGTTGCCTGCAGCCAACCTCTTCCTCCTCAAGCGGCTGCTGTCCCTCCTCCAGCACATCGGCCACAACGCAGCCACCAGCAGGATGAGCTGCAGCAACCTGGCCATCTGCCTTGGGCCAAACCTGCTGAGCCCACCCAACGAGGACCTGCTCCCGCTCCAGGCCATGCTGGAGGTGACCGAGAAGGTGCGCTGTGTTGGCAAGCCGGCTGCAGCCTTGCCGGCCCATCCGAGCTTGGCTGCTCAGAGGTCCCTGGCTGCCTTCTCCCTTGAGCAAATGCCGGTGGGGTGGCTGCCCGCAAAGGCAGCCCCACAGCCACAGCCGTCTGTGCAGAGGCAAGGGTCGGGAGTGGGAAAGGCTGCTTGGTACAACTTCAGGCAGCTGGGTTGAGACCAAGGGTTTGATGTGTGCAGGTGAACACGCTGGTGCTGTTTATGATTGAAAATTGCGGCGACATCGTTGGGGAGGAGGTGGCTGGCCGCTCCTGTCCATCAGCTGGGGAGTCGCCAGCCCCCACGGACGGAGCCAGAGGTATGAGGAGGAACTGAGGGCTGTCCCAGGCTGGGGCTCTGGATACCAGAAACCTCAACGTCAAGAAGAAAACCGGCGTAGGGCTTGGGGTGGGTTTTGCTTTAGGTGTGCCTTACTTCCAAAGGCTTCACTGCTGCACATGGTTTTGCTTTCTAGACCTGCGTTTGGAAGAGCAAAGTGGCTCTGCAGGCAGAGGAGACCAGGGCCACAAGGCAGAAGCCATTCTGCATGCATCCCCCTCTCTGGACGTCCTCAAAGGAGCTGGGGGAGACATGGTGGCGGAGTCCAAAACGACAGAGGTATGTCAGCTCTGCTCCACAAGCACCGTGACAGCGTCTCTCGGGTAGGAGGGCAGTTTCTGAGGAGGCCAAGTAGCTGCTGGGCCTCCTCCGGCCAGCCGATGGCTTGTGCGTTTGGGGTTCCTCCTCCTCCCCCACGGAATCATACATTGTACGGAAAACTGGAAAGGTCCTTTCTCAAATGCATTAGGCATGTGCTTAATCCAACCAAATACCTACAAAAAGACAGCGGGGAGTAGCTGTCAACTTGAGAGGGCTTTTGCTCAGATCCTACTTCATCACAGTTTCATCAAGTCTGTCTTGGGGTGGGTGGACTGTGCAAAATGTGGACGATGCGAAGCAGCATCTTCCCCGGAGAGCTAAGGTGGCAATTTGGCAAGCAGTCCCTTACTACTCCAGGCCGTCCCTTGCCACCCCTTAACTCCAACAATTCTGGTTTAGGCACCTCCAGCTTTGCCTCCAGCCACCCTCAAGAGCACAGCAGAGCCCCTGCCACGCCCGCAACAACTGGGCAGCGTTTCAGAGGAAAGAAGGTAAAACGAGTCACTTTGGGTTAAAATCAGAACTGTCTCCGCTGGATCGTGGCCTTACCTATCTAAGCACACTGTGGGATGGAAAGGTTTGCAGGCTCTCCTCGGAACAAGGAAAAGAGAAGAAACCGAAGGAGGAAACAGGCCTGGGGAGATGAAAGCTGTGCAGAAAAAAAGAGGAGGAAGAGAGAAAACGTATTGGGGGATCGCAAACGGAAAAGATGCAGGAAGGTCCGGCAGGTCGAGAAGCCCAGGTGCGTACCAGGCTCTGCTGCTGCGCAGGGTCTGGCAAGAACCCCGTGGCCGCTCCCCAGGGGCTCCCCATCGAGCCCTGCTGCGTGGCACAGGGGCCCTGTGCATCTCTGCGCGCGCACAGCTCTCTAGGGGCATTCCCCGTGGGGATAAGGCGCCAGAGCCCTCCCCTCGGCAATGCCAGCCATAGCTCGCTCTCTTCTGGGCTATGAGCAATTCCTCGTCAACGGTGTTCCCCAAAGAGAGGGCAACCAAACCCTGCCTCTTCCTGCCGCTGTGCATTCAGCAGTGCTCTCTGACTCTGTCCTTGTAGGTGCCGTTTTCCTGTTACCGGCTGAACCCCTGTGAGTCCTGGGCCCACCCCCCACCACAGTTGATGTTCTCAATAAAACAATATTTTCTCTCTTCTGAGTGTGTCCGCCATCGGCTGTTCTGGAGCGGGGAGCTGCTGTTTGGGGATGACCCCTCGGGGAGGAGTTTGGGATCGTGCCTTGTCCCAGCATCCTTGCCGGCGGGCATGAGGGCTGAGTTCAGGTGCTTTAGGAGTGAAAGCAAGGCACAGAGTTGCACAGGAGGGTGGAGGTTGGAAGGGACCCATGGAGCTGCAACTGGTCACCCAGCTCCTGCTCAGATTTTGGCTAATACTCATCTTGTGCTAAGGCCTGCCGTATGCTTGGAGCCATGCCATTATCTCAGGTAGAGGGCAACATGTAGGTACAGCAGGTTGGCCAAGAAGGGCTAAAGCTCCTTATGCAGCCATGGTCACCTGCAGCTTGTTGTCCCCTGTGGCTGTCATCCTTGCATACCGATTGTCTGGTAGTTTCTTCAGAACCCCCTCGCTCACACCGATAATATATAAATAATATATAAATGGTATAAACCAAACTTCCACACTGGGCACTATAACTACTCCTCTCAAATGATGCACCTCTTATTGATCACAGAGAGCAACAACAGGAAGGTTTGATTCAGTTTGCACAGAATAACTGAACTAAATATTCTGCTGTCTATGGAAATGCAATTTTAAAAAGGGGCTTAAAAAACCCAAGCTCTTTGGAACTGCACTAGGTTCTTTCCCCTGGACAGGAACAGCAATGCTCCACACTTGAAGTGAACCACTGACAGGGTGCATTTTCATGTTAATTGTCGCAGACACTGGCAATAGGAAACAAAGCACTGTAAATATCACTCCTTTCCTGCCTTTAAGAACTTAACAGTGATAGTCAGACATGGCAAGGGGAAAAAAGTATGTAGCAGAAACAGAGCTATGAGGGTGCTGAGGGCTGGGGACCTCAAAAGTCTAGGCTTGTGCTTTTGCACATCCACTCAAGCTAGTGCTGGCTGCATACAAAACACAGGTGCTGTGATTCTCTGGCATTCCCTGCCCATTGTGCATTTTGTATGAGGGGCTTCGAAAACAAGAATTAAGGGAGAGAGTCTCTGGCATGAAGGTGGAGAATTGATGTATGAATACAGCTTTCCCTTGAGAAAGAAAAAATGACTGTTGCCCATGACAAGCAATCGGAAGGATGCATCTGGTACACTATTAGGAGACGGGTACATGGGATAAAATGAGACTAGATATATGTGAGACTTTGAATAAGATGGAGAATCCAGTGACGGGTGGAGCAGTTGCAGAGGGAGACCTTCATAGCAGCATTTTGCACAATATTACATGTGAAGACAAGGAGAAAGGGGGGGGCAGGGTTGATTTTCTTCCATGGTTTTGGGGTTCTTTTTGGTCTTTGCATCTGGGGGTCTGTTGAAACCTCTGTGTCTGAACATGGAGAGATTTTCGTTGAAATGCTGTATACCTTTGAGGGCAACCCAAAGCATAGCCTTATACTTACATATCTGGTACAAAGCATAGAAATAACAGACTTTGAGAATGGCCACAGTAACCAGACAAGATACAAAGAGTTTCTAAATCCCAGTAGCCCAGTGGATAATAACGCTGGAGGCAGGTTCATGCTGTAATTTGTATTCAAAGCCTGAATACTACAGAGAGACCATTTCTTGTACCTGGAATTCAGAAGAGACCCACTATGAAGATACAGCTGGAAGTTAACAAATAGGTGTGATCTCTTATCACCTTAATATCTGAGATGAGTCAGTTTGAGTTTTCATTTTCTCCAAATAATATACAGCAATCTACGGGAGGAAGTGAAAACGGCAAAAATGAGTAAGGAAAGATTGTTTGCTCTTTCTTATACACGGGAATTAGCAGGCAACACATGAAATTATTAATCACAATAAAGGAAAAGAAGAACATCTGCACACAATACGTAATTAAATTGTGCACCTCCTTGCCACAGGATGTTTTGGATAGCACAAGTATGAATGGGTTGAAGAAGCAATTAGACAGAATCAGGGAAGGAAGGTCTCTCGTGGGCCATTAAGCTCTAGGAAGCAGGAACAGCCTCCAGAAATCCCTGAACTAGTGACTGTCGGTATAGAGGGTACAGCAGGGGAAGGAGCATGCTATGCTTATTGCATTTCTTATGCTTTTTTCCTACACATCTTTCACTGTTCAGATTCAGAGACAGGACGCTGAGCTGAACGAACCTTTGGTATGACCCCGTGTGGCTATTCTCATGAATTATACAAGACACAGTCCCCTACATGCTATGGATGCAATTCACATTCACGCAGAGCACTGCCTTATGGCCTTGCAAATTCTGCTGAGTATTTACGGTGAGAATTTAAGCAGAACCTATGTGGCTGAGTTCATGCATAGACGTGATCCCATTTCACCCTATCTGAAATTACATACTGCCTCCTCTGCGACGGGTTTTTGGCTTGGGTGCAATTTGATATGCAATTAGTCAAACATCTTCTCCTGCGATATCTGTCCTGTGGTGAACAATTAGCGTTGCATAAGGGAATACATTCTGAGGCTTGAATCCCAGGGACTCCTGTCAATTTGCACTGACAGCATGCTTACAAGGAAGGAGCTGACAGGTCCAGCTGGAATTGAGTGTTAGCAGCCACAGAGGCGGCCACACACCAGCCCACAGATGGTCCACTTCTTGCTCACATTCTTAGCTTTGCCTGCCTTGAGTGTCCTTTTGTTTTGATATAAATGTTACGCAAGCTAAAGAATGTGTTTGAATTTCCAGAAATGAACTTCCTAATGTTTCAGCTATGGGCTAAGACCACCATCAGAGTTCTTTGATATTTTAGTGTGCAACCCATGGGAAGGAAATCGTCGGGTTCTTAGTTATACACAGGATGGCTTCTTCTTGTCAGAGAAGAGGGGACCAGCAGGTAGGAGGCTGACCTGGTGTTGTTCCCAGGATGGCCAGGTTGCCTGAGAGCAAACTCCACCTGAAGAAGGGACAACCTGACTTTGCAAGGAAGATCAGTTTGCTTCTAACAGTGGTTCTTCAAAAAATCCTGCTTCATGGTGATGAGCACAATAAGAGCTTTAATTTAACACGTTCTATGTTGCTATTGAGCAGTATGCTCAGATAGGAACAGGCCATGAGATCTGCTGAGTGAAAACACAGCCTCTCTTTTTGATTATCTGAAAAATTAGACCTGATATTTCACTTAGCGTGGGAAACTGCTTTGACTTTTGACTTCTTTTTTTTTAAATAGAATTGTAATGTACAGAAGATATTTTGAAATAAAGATGGAGTCTGTTGCACTCAGAAATGCATCTCTCAGTTCCCATTAGTTACTTCTTTCGTGTTTATTTTTTCCCAGGCTTTCCAAGCATATGTAAAGTAATTCAGCAGTTCGGTTCTGCTCTTTGTTAGGAATCCATCTGGCAAGTAGTCTGGATGCAAGAAGTTAAAGCTAATGCATTTCATCTCATGGGCAAAGAGCGTGCACAGTCTGTTGCTGCAGCTCAGCTGCCACGCACTACCTAGGTAAACCACAATGGCTTGATTGTACAGACACCAGCTTAAACAAGGCTTCAGGCAGCCTCTGCCAGCTTAAGAGCCAGGATCGACGTCTCCCCCAGTTGCCAAAGCAAGGACTGGTTTTAAGTAGTGCCGTTCCATCTGTGCACAGAGAGCTTATGCCGTCCAGCTCATCCATTTTCTGTAGATCATGAACAAATACGTGGAAGGTCTCAGGGTGAAAGCTGCGCTCCCTGCTCTTCACACTCTGCCTCTCCCTTTCCAGTCTCTGGTACTGAAAGCTGCCCACAAACGTAGCAGTCATAATTCACAGCAAAATCCCTTTAAATGGCCCACTGGGTTATATATTTGGCAAATTTCCACTGGTTGGTGGAAGTTTGAAGAAGCCTAGCATCTACAGCATAAATACAACCAAAATGGAGAGATGATTGTGGGTTATTACTGGATTTATATACAGTCCTAATTCTTGTGAGGATTGTGCAGTTTTGCTGAAATCTGTAACGGTAGATGAGGCAGATTAAAATACTTCAGAAGCTTACTCCCCAAACAGAAAATGTGTTGCACAGTGTCATTACCAAAAAGAATATAACTCTTCGTTACTGTTATAAATCACACTAAAACAATTTCCTCCCTCCTTTGGGTATGCTGTATTTCAAAAGTAAGTGTGACAAGATGTGGTTTTTGGTGTCAGATTAAGTTTACCTGATTACTGATTAAATAAAATTTAAAAAATGCTGAATTCATCCATATTTGGAGTATCTGTTCTTGTACTTCCTCCATACCATGTAGAACACCTGATAAAGTTGAGACAGCATCCCTTGCCACCTAAGAGAAAGCTGAGGTGTTTCAAGCCACAAATGCATACAAAGGCTTTGAGAAGTATCAGTTTCCTCAATTTTTCCATGGGATCCAGTCGTTTTACCTCAATCTTCACTCCATTTCCAGTTAGGCTTATGCGGTGTACTGTATGCATAATTGTATCTGTGACATAGGAAACATGCTGAGTTTTAAGATGTACAAGGACATATGCATATATAGTTATTTTCATTAAGGTAGCTGAGTCATAAGGCATTATGTCTAGTAAGGCATCAATTAAGCTGTAGGGTGGATTGTTTTATGAAGTGCTGGACGTGCGAGAGGAGCTCAGCTTTTGTATTTCCCTTAGAGAATAAGGCACAATTGATAACGTATTGCCTAGTTGGCATTTTTTCTGAGAAAGTCCCTTGTCAACTGAGTTTAGGAAATCAAGCTTAAACTTGCAACAGAAATGAATTAGCTAGGCAGGAAGAAGAGTGAAGTCCCTAGAAGAATCCTTCAACCCGCTGTTTCCATTTAATCTAAAGCCCAGGGTATGTTTATGTATGTGAATGTGTTCATGTGGTGTGTAGGCTCTGTCCTTCATCACAGCTCCTTTCTGAGTGGCACGTGGAGTACGTGCAGTTGTGCTTACTCGGGCAAGCCTAATCCTAGCAGAGCAAAACATTCAGGTTGCTCCTCCAGGAGACTGCTTCGACAAGGGATAATAAGTGACACTGGTCCTTCTCTTAATGGCGGAGTAATATCTGGGCTAAGGGGGAAGTTGCCTGTCCCTTCTTAAGACAGCTACTAAACATGAGGTTGGCATTTATCCTTTTAAACTATTGTATCTAAGTCCTTTAGCCCTTTATTTAATCTTAACTTTAACAAAACAGTATAAAGTTATCATTTCTATAACCGTGCCTAGTTTCAACATGATGCTGATAGGGCACAAGATGCTGCATTTTATGAGAGCAGTAGGTCTAAATGCGTGGAGGACCGGCATGCTTTGTGAGTGGGAGAGATCTTCAGGTCAAGCCATACGCCTCACACCACGTAGCGATATCTCAGTGTGGGAATTCGTAACTACCCGCGGAGGTCACTCCTGCCTGATGTGTGATGATTGATGCGTCTTTGGTGAGCAGCATGTGGGCTACGAAATGTCTTGAGTCAGAAATCAGGAGCAGAGATACTTCTTTTCATACTGGGAGCAAGTATTTCTTAACAGTAAGACAGATCAGATCAATGCCAGCCTCTCTGTTTTTAGGTACAGTGGCACATTCACAGAAAATTAATTGCAGGTGAAGAAATTCCAGAAGGTAGCAGTGGGTTTTTTTCCAGGAACATAAAAAATTAATTAGAAGATGAAAATTTTCAGGCCATGGTTAGGGCGGACTATGTAAGAGATGACCAAGTGTGGCAAGATGCTTTCTTGTCTTTGGATTTTATAGCCTAAACTCAAAAGGCCTCATGGAGAACAACCCTCAGAATGAAAAGCAGCTGGGCCTGGCAAAGGATAAATTCAATAAGTGGGGCTTTGAGAAGGGGTTTAAAAGACAGCTGGACATGAATGGGGAAAAATGGGAGGATAAGGTGTCATAAAAAGGATAATTCAAACCTGAAAAAAACCCCAAAGCAGCTGGAAGTATACCCTGGGGAGAATATAGAAGAAAGGTAGGGTGCAGGAAAAACCGAGAATCGGGACGTATGGTGAGGAAAAACAAGACGAGGGGTTTGAACTTCACAAAGAACAGAGAGGAAGCCAGTGAGGGGAACCGGGGCTGTGCCCTCACCCATCAGGGCACAGTCCCACAGGGTCTCAGCAGGGCTGGGTGCTGGTAATGGGGTCCATCGACAGCCCCAGACACAGCCAGGGGATGAACCAGGTCCAGGGCCCACCCAGTCGGAGCAGCAGGAGGCAGGGCTACAACATGGGTCCAAGGTCCACCCAGAAGACGGGGCCAGAGACAGGGCTGGAGACAGGCCCAACTACAGCATAGCCCAGGCGAGGTCTGGGAGCCCAGGGCTGAGCTACCTGAAAACCCGGAGCTACCTAAAAAAGTGCCGAAGCCGAGCCGAGCTTTGCCGAGCCGTACCGAGCCGAAGGCGAGCGGAGCTTTGCCGAGCCGTACCGAGCCGAAGCCGAGCCGAGCTTTGCCGAGCCGTACCGAGCCGAGCCGAGCGGAGGCGGTCGGGCGCAGCGGCATGGGCGGGCAGGGCGGGCAGCGCTGCCTGCGGGCGCGGTGCGGCTCCTCCAGCCGCAGGTGATGGTGGGCAGGAGCAGGCCCCTCGGCACCGCGCACCGGGCGCTGCAGCTCCTCGTCCGGGGGAGCGCGGGCGCGGAGACCTCCTGCCCACGGCAGGGGCGGGCGGGCAGATGGAGAGGGACACTGCCAGGGGCCGGGGAGCGGCCCGGGGGGCCCCGCGTCTCTGGCAGCGATTGCCCCGGTGGCAAGGACACCGACGCGAAGGGACCGAGCCGGTGGCAAGGACACCGACGCGAAGGGACCGAGCTGGTTCCAAGGACACCGACGCGAAGGGACCGAGCCGGTGAAGGGACCGAGCCGGTGGCAAGGACACCGACGCGAAGGGACCGAGCCGGTGGCAAGGACACCGACGCGAAGGGACCGAGCCGGTTCCAAGGACACCGACGCGAAGGGACCGAGCCGGTGGCAAGGACACCGACGGAAAGGGACCGAGCCGGTGGCAAGGACACCGACGCGAAGGGACCGAGCCGGTTCTCGTGGCTCCGGCGCTCCGCAGCGGCGCCGAGGGCCAGCCAGGACTCAGGCCGCGCCAGCCCTCGGCTGCACCCACGGCAGACTTTGCCTCGGGCTCGGCGCTGCTGGCCAGCCTGTCCCCGCCGCCCCTGGGCTAGCCCCGCTCTCGGGACGGCACGTCCCACGCGTGAAGCGGTGCCTGGGCTTGCCCTGGGAGCGGCACGACTCGGGAGCGTTCTCCGGCTGCTGCGGCTCCCGTCCGTGCGATGGACGGAGGCGGCGGTTTCCCTGGCGGCTCTCCGCTGGTCTCGGCCCGCGGGCCGCGACCCCTCGGGCTCCGTTTGGGCAGCCCTGCCCCGCACGCTGGGGATGGAAAGCGGCGCGATCCTGCTGCAGCTGCCGCGGGGACAAACCCACGGGGGAGAAGGGGTGGGTGCCGCGGAGGGGAGGACGGCGGGGCTGGGTGGGCTCTGGGCAGCACCGCCCGGGGCTGTCCCTGGCGGGGGTCTTCCCGGCCGGGCCCCCGGGATGGCTGAGGAGGCCGGTGCCCGCTTTTCCAGGGAGGAGCTGGCCGGGAGCGTGAGGAAGGGCAGCTGCCCGGCTTTGCGCTCCCCGGGGGCCCTCGGGGCTCCCAAGGGGCCGGGCCGGGCTTTCCCCCCTGCCCCCCCGGTTCTGTCCAGCTTTGCGCTCTGGCTTCACGCGGCGCTCCGGCCTCGATCGGATAAGCCTTGTTTCCCGCCCTGCAAGGGTGACGCTGGCTTCCCTCTTACGGATGAACAGGACTCTTTCCTGGAGCTGAGAGCAGAAACTCCGTGGGCTTTGGCACTCGGATTTTCCTAGCTTGCTGCCGCCAGCGTCCGAGGGGACTCTAGATTTCGCGGAGCACCGTCGGGACGTTACTCTCGGGGAGAGGCTTCGGTCCTGTTTCTGGACAAAGATGGTGGCGGCGGGGGAGTGAGCGAGCAGCCTCGTGGTGCTTGGTCGCCGCCTGGGCTGAAACCACAACAGTCCTTCTTTGCTGACATCATCGCAACTGGGGAGAGAAAGGGCTGAGCTACCAGGGCCACTGCCAGCATACTGTCATTAGGCACCAGAGTCAACGTTGACTCGAGAGGCCTGGGCAGAGCCCAGACCCCCCCGAAAGCAGCTGCAAGACCTGCCACGAGGTACAGGCCAACTCCTCTGATGCTTCGGGCTCACGCTGGAACCCAAAGCGCTCCAAGCCCCAAAATGCAGCTGCCCCTGCAGCGCAGCAGCAGCAGCAGCCAGTGCAGAGCAGCGTGGGGAGCTGGAGCAGAGGGAGGGGGCGCCCGGGCCGGGGTCGGCTACCTTCGGCTCGGCTCGGCTCCGCTCCTTTCCGTTCGGCTCTTGTCGTTTCGTCTGGGCTCGGCTCCCCTCGGCTCGGTTCGGCTCCTCTCGTTTGGGCTCGGCTCCCTTCGGCTCCGTTCGGCTCATCTCGTCTGGGCTCGGCTCCGCTCGGCTCGGTTCGGCTCATCTCGTTTGGGCTCGGCTGCCCTCGGCTCCGCTCCGGCCGCAGCCCCGGCCCGGCCCCGCCTGAGGCAAGGGCGGGCGGCGGGCGCGGCGGGGCCGGTGGCCGTGGCGGGGGCTCCTCCCCGTCCGTGGAGCGGTGGGCTGCCCGGCGGGCGCCAGCGCCGGGGCTGCCCGGGGGCCTCGCAGGCCGGCAGCGGGGCTGAGGCGGCGGCGGTGGCGGCATCTCCCCTCGCGGCAGGCCGGGGCGCCGGGTCCCGGCCTTCCCCCCGCAGGCCCGGCCAGCCCCGGCCCCTCCCTGCCGCCCCCGGGGCTGCGGGGGCAGCAGGGGACTGCCTGCCGCTGGTGGCTGTCCGGCGGAGGCCGGCGGGCACCGCGGAGACGTGCGGCTGTGGAGAGAAAGGAGTTTCTGCCGGCTGTCCCCGCAGGGACCCGCAGCCGCCGGGGGTGTCCCTCACAGCCTGGCGTCGGTGGCGGGCTGCGACGCAGTCCTGCCCGGGCGTTCTTGGCAGCCCCCGGGGCAAGAGGCCTGTCAAGCTTCAGGGAGGTCGGCAGCGGCGTTTCCAGAGCAGTCGCGTCCCGTTGGCTCTCCTGCTTCCTTCCCTAGGCTGGGAGAAAGGAGGACGTCCTCGAAAGCAGGTACCTGTCGGTTGCCTGAAGCCAGGTTTCTTCATGCAGGCAGGCGTGTGTACGGACTTAGAATCGGCAGGTGAGCGTGTTGAAGCTACAGCCTGCAGTGTGGTGCCTGCCGGTAGCCGTGAGTTCCTAGGAGACCCTAAATTCCGAGGGGGGGGGCTGCTCTTTTCCTGCCTTCTTTCACTGACCGTGAAAGCGGTCGCTTCCGAGTGGCTACTGCGCTTGCACGGGCTGAGCATCGAGTAATGGGAGCTGTAAAAAGCGCTCCTGTTTCACTGCCGTGCGTGGATTTCGTGCTTCAGTGGGAAAAGAGGCTGGTTTTGCTGACGGTGTTTTGCAGTTTTGTTTAAAGCGTTCAGCTGAGAAGCTCTAGAGCCTTTGTGTGTGAAGCCAGGACTGTTTTTCCCCACGTGCACCACTTTGTACCTCTCTGCCATTTTATTGCTCCGCGGCCGAGTCTCGTAAGATCTTTCTATGGTTCTTTGCTACCTGCCCTTCTCCTTGTGTCAGTAATCTTGTAGGCTTTGCAAGCTTTCTCACCTTGCTGCTCATGCCCCTTTCCCTGTCACGTCACGCTGTTTTTCTCTTCAACTGCTTGTTGGGCTTACTAGAAAAGCAGAAAGCCTAATACTGGAGTGAGTGCCTATTGTCATTTTTTAAATGAGACTTTGAAACATGAGTACAAATACAGATGAAGGGTATCTATCTTGTTGGCTTAGAGGGAGGTACTAAAACCCTGCTTTCTAATGAATTACTTGAGCAGCCATTTACAAGCTTGCTTCCTTTTTGTGACTTTTGGTAAACTCAGTTCTTACCCGTTTGACTTATTTTTAGAACTGGAGCCGAGCGTGTTTGCCATACGAGTAAAGCAAAGCATGGATTTGAAACGGTAAGCTACAGAATATTCAGAAAGAGACAATAGCATCTGTTTAGTCCTAGGTTCTTAAAGTGGCAAGCATAAAAATGCCTTCAGGTAACTTTTTTTCCCTTTTCACCTGCATCACCTGCATGGAGACCTTTGTGATTCCTGCTCATCAAACTTAGCCACGGGATGAGTTTTACCGGGACCCAACACAGGCTTTTCTGACTGTGAAGCTACAAGCTCTAGGGGTGAACTCAGCCTCTCGGAGCTGAACCTGAAGGTTGCCCTGCCTTGTCCTCAAGAGACTCCAGTCCTCTTTTACCTCACATGCTCCTTTGTGCAGAACTCCATGAAGGGCCAACAGTGGGTGCTGACACCTTGACACTGGCTTCGGTGCGAGTACTTGCCACTCCTCAGCAGTGTCCTTTCTCTGTGCAGATGGCCTTGCAGGCATCTCCCTCTTCTTGAAACAGTGTCATGTTTTTTTCTCGCTATGTCATCAGAAGGCAGATTTACGACAGGATTGTTCCAGAGGGATTGGCAGTTGCTTTCTAAACCCACTGTTCTCCAGAGACCTTGTCAGGAGGGCAAGATTCTTTCTCTTGTAGCCCACAAGCTAAAAGGCTGCTCTGACAGAGCTGCTGTTAGGCACACCCTTTAGGTAAGAGGGTCTTCCCTCACCCCCCTGTTCTCCTCCTGGCTGTTGCCCATCCTCCCAGTGCATTTCATCCATTTTCTGGATCCTGATAGCCATTCTGCATGTAGTTCAAACCCCTGCTGTGCTATTGCCTTCCTGGCCGCCTTCCCTCTCCAGCTCTTTGGAGAGAGTCTTTTCTGAGGAGGCAAACTTATTCCTCTTGGGGTTATCCACAAAGGAAGTTGCCTGGTGGTATAAAAGGAACAGCTTCTTCTCCCAGTGTTCCTTGGGAGGTGAACAGTTGCATCAGATGCCCAGGTTTCTGCGTGCTTCTGCGTGATGACGTGCTGCCCCCATTTCAGAAACCTTTTGGACCTCTCCACAACTGGCTGAGCCTTTACGCAAATATCGTCAGTGGGCTTGCTGCCTGCTGGCCAGGGCATGCTGCCTGCTTGCTGCTGTAGGCCTGGTTTCAAAGGGCCAGTCTCAGCATAATTGCTCTGCAGGGATCCCCTGCATGTACAGTGGCCTGCAATTTCAGGTGCTGCTAGTTGCATGGTTCCCTTCAGCCTGCACAGGTAAACTCCTGTATTGAAACAGCCCTCACCTTGTTGTAAGCCCAAAACTTTCTTTCAGAAGCGGGGTTTTTGGCAGGTTTGTTGGATTTCCAAGATAGGAAGGACACTGCCTGGTAACTCCTCGGGAGCCTTCAGTACAGAAGAACTTCTCTAAAACAAGTAGGCTGATTTGTGTCTAAAACCTGTATCCCTTTTTTTTCCCCTCAGCTCACCTTTGCAGGATTAGTGACAGGTCTCTCTACACATGCCCTTTCTGGCTTCTTTCCTCAGGTGCTCCAAACACTCTCTTGGTGGGATAAGGTCATCCTCTGAAAGATGCTTTTTTTAATTCCCCTCTTTGCTATAATCGCTGTCCCCAGAATGCCTCCGCTCCTTGTACAGTGGCTGAATTTCCCAAACATGAGGGTCCTTGGAAGCTGGAGCTCCGGGTTAGCATGTTGGACCCTGAGAAATGATGTGGTAGGTGGTAGCCATCACCGTAACCTCCTAGTGTGTTAACTGATGTGGGAGGACATGTCCTGAGCTCTTTCCGGGTAATCGGGAACTATGATGAGTGAATCATCAAGTCGGCAAATACCAGTTCAGGTGAGAAGAACCTTCTCCAGAAGAGGTGCTTGTGCCACCATGACTCATACCTGCAATTTGCACTAGTCAGGGCACTGTTACAGTGAGAGGGAGCTCCAGACACAAACTGGTGTCTTTATGAATACCAGACCAGATGTCAGGAGCACCGCATGGAATCCTGAGCAGATGACCTCTCCCTCGTGTGCTTTTTTAGGAGATCAGAGCCAGGTGCTTCTGTGACATGCCTTCCATTTGGTTTGCTTTCCATTTGTTTTCTTTTGGTATTCAGGATGAGAAGAAAGATCAGGTTTAGGAAAAAACCATCTCAGTAGCGCCTGTGCTTTCTCAGGATTCTTCTGGTCATTCCTCCAGGGCTCTTGTTCAGTTTATGAGCAGTGTATGACTTTGGATCCAAATCCAGCTGGTGTTTTAGAGTGCATCTCGAAAAGGGAAGGCTCTTGTTAAAACATGAAGGAAATCTGTCTGCTTAGTATACACGTAGGACTGACTTTACAGCATCGGCACTCAATTCAGAAGGAGGAGCATGGAAGTGCCGCAGTCGCATGGCTGTTGAATAGATTGCCTTTTCAGCTCTCATCCAAATGCCTTCCAGGCCTGCGATTTTGACGGGAGGCTGTCTGGTCAGGATGACTGGAGTTGAGCCTGTGCATCTTTCTGCTTACCAAGAGCACCAGTAGAAGTCCAAGGAAGAAAGAACTGGGAGATGCTCAGCCTGTCACTGCAGATAATTTTCCTACCTTAGTTAATGCTCTGAGACTAAACTGCCAAGATCTCTGGCCATCTAAAGTTTGGAATTTCACGTGAACCTGAGCTTAGTGCAAGAGAAGCACCATCAGGGAGGGATCTATTCTTCTCTTCTCTTATCTCTGTGACAAAGTTGTTTCACTTTCTCCTAAAGAAGCTTCCAGGGTGGTTTTGTTGTTTGTGGTCCTTTGTATTGCTGATAGCCTTGCGAATGGGTATTCCTGGCTCACCTCTTGCTTCTGGCACTTTTCACTTTTGTCCCTGCCCTGTTACTCTGCTTCCTATGAGTGTGTCTTAGCAGGGCTGATGCCTAGGGGCCTGTATTGTCCAGCGGCTGTTATTTCCCACAGCACCTCTGTCGATGTTTTTTAAAACCTCTGTCTGTGCCATAGCTGGTGTTCCTCTTTCACTATCTGCTATATTAAAGCCTAGTCAATGAATTCCAGCTTTATGTTAGGCCTGGGAATGTCCTGAGGAGGGAGGGGCAGAAAGCTATTGGTGAAGAAAGTCCTCGTAGTAGCAGGCAAGAAAATAAAGTCACAGAACAAGAGAGCAGACCTTGCCTTTTAGTTCTTCAAGCAAGCAAGCAAAGAAACAAAGATCTCCTGTAGAATAGAATTTTACATGGTGTGAAAGTTCTTGGGTTCCTTTTCCTTTCAGAATTCCTGCAAAGAAGATGAGCGTGAGTTTAGTCCAGCATCCCTTACTGTGGGCTGTAACCGGGTGAGTTTGTGTAAGTAAGGAATTCCTGGCTTGTTTCATTCGAATTGGTCATATGAAGTCAAAAGCTGCAAGGATGACATCGATAATAGTTTTCCTTTAAAAGTGGTGTTTGGTATTTTCCAGCACGTGAGACTAGGAATTAGAACCACCATAGAGCGGCAGGTCAGCAATGATTTTGGCTGTAAGCGATTCCCACCCACAGAGCCGGGCTACGTAGCTCTTTCAGAGCTGGGCTGTGAGATGGGAGCCTACCTCCAAACCAGTCTGCACTGTGATTGCTTTGAAAGCTCCCAGGCGTGATGTCAGTCAGAGTCTGGACCGACCTCTGGGTTTCAGGGTCTGCCGTTGGGTGTGCAGGGAGTGTGGAGAGAGCGAGCTTGTGTTTTTGTTCTTGCTGCTGTTTCTGACAGGGGCGCCTGTGGGATCTAACCTTGAACAAAGAACAGGAACCGGTCAGGCTGAGGGTGCGGTGCAGCTCCTGCAGCAACTGGACCAAATGGTAAACAAAGGAAACGTGGAGTCAGAAGGAAGAGGCCTGTCCAGGTTCTGGAGAAGGTACGACTACTGCAGCTACGAGCAGATGCAGTCCTGGCTCTGTCCGAGCCTGTGCCTGATTCTGGCAGTTCAGGCAATTCTACGTTCTCTTGAAGAATGGGTCCCTCTTTTCTGTGTTTAAACAAAAAAGTCTGCCAAGGCAAAGGAACATTCAGGGGTGTCCTTTTGTCTTGTGGTAAGGTGCAGCATTCCCAGGAAATGTTCCTCTTCTGGGCTGTCTTTGGGGAAAAAACTTCTCATGGGGGAGGGGGGGGAATGGAAAGGGGGTTGGGGGGTTGGGGGGGTGTTACTCACCTCAGTCACAGCCCTCATAGGATGTGGCTTTTATCAGCTGTGGAGTGCCGCTTCCAGCCCGGTTTCTAAAGGACTTTTACACACTCCCCCTTCTCGAGGGGCCTTCCTGGGAGGGACCTGCAGTCCCCTTAAGGCGAGTATGGCCTTTATTTGCCCGCTTAGCAACTGTGGCCTTTGTAACTTTGACTCCCAAAGACACCATTTTAAACCAAAAGGAAAGTAGCCCCGCCAACAGTTGCTGGGCATTGCTGACTAAAAGAGTGCTCTAAAGCTGTCGAAACAAGAGTGGTCTGTTCACTGCACAGCACGTGTTGAACATCGGCAGTAACTGTTTGTTTGATAGGTGGGTTAGTTTTGGAAGGAATAAAACTCCTTGTTAATCATAATGTATGCCAGTCCCCTTAAGTATTGAGACTAGACCGTTACGGCACAGGTTGTTCTTTATGTTTCCTCTACTTTTTCGGTCTTCCTCTGTATTATTTTGTGCTGGGGTTGTGTCTTTCTGGTGGACAGAAATTACCTTGTTGTTACAATTCTCAGAGAAGTACTTTAGGTACAATGTGGGGGATTTTTGTTGTTGTTGTTTCCCCAGCATAATCTTCTTGCCACTACAGCATCTCTTTGTTGGAAAGAACTGACCTGGAAGTACTAATGGTTGTGGAAAGGTAAACTTGTAGCATGAATGTCGGGTTGTATTGTTTCTTTTGTAATTCAGCTTTACACATTGCTTGTCTCTGCTATTAAATGCTTTAAAATGAAATTCTACTTTGTTTACGTTTTCAAATTAACATACTGAAGATGTTGGGTTAGAATGTCTTTTTCTTCACAACGTAGAGGTTTTGGAAAAAAGAGCGACAAGCTTTACGATGTTGATCCTTGAGTGTCATAAGTCGGGAATTTTACATTTGAAAATCATTGTATGAGACTCTAATAAAACAAGCATCAGCTTGGCACTGTGTGTTATTTTAATCAGTCTTACCCTGGCAGAAAACACTCCTTTCCTCCAAGAAGAAGAAGAAGTAGAGGTTTCTAGTCTTGGATGGACTGCTGCCCTATGCTTCAGAGCATTAAAAAGGTCAAAATTGGTGAAAATGTTTTGGATTAGATTTTACCACTCTGCTACAAGTTGTGTAATTATTTCTGCCTTTGATAGGTAGTGGGATGAGGCTGGGAGTTAAGATTTCAGATGTGCCTAGGGCATGCTCAGGCAGCTTTTTGCCATCACGCTAGCGCGTTTGCAATAAACCATCATTCTTCAGCCCTCTCCTGAGCTGAGGCACCATCAGCACCTACACGCACAATGCTGGTCTAACACATAACACTGTGTTACTGGTTGTTACTTTAGCAGTAGCGACGTGCGGCCGTCTGACGGGGTAATGTGTCTGGCAGAATGAGGCGATGTTCTGAAAGAGTCAGATGATAATGCAACACGGGGTCTGTTTGGCTTGTTCCCACCATGGTGCACGGATTATCTACCCTATCTGCCTCTGTATTCATTCCCGGACTCCCATCAGCACTGAAAGAATGCTTTCCCTCCAAGAAGAAATGGGGTTGAGAAACTGGTTCCATTGACGGCGTTCTCCTCAGTCCTGTCCCACAAACTGTGGTACAGGCTGAGTGCACCAGGGTTCGGTCCCTTCTGCTGGGGGGCTGTACAATGAGATGGACAGCGGTGAGGACCAGGGAATGGCTAGCGAGTTGACCAGATGGAAGATATCCATGAGTTGATCTTCTTTAGCACTGGTTCTGTCAGGAGGAGGAGGATGTCCCACTTCCCTGATCTTAGATGCAGCTGCATAAGAAAGGGCCTTTACCCTGCAAGAGCTGGGCTGGCTGAGGCTACAACCTACACACAAAGACATTTTGATGTCTCAGTCCGGAAAATGCCATTACGGAATTACGGGCAAGATGCGCATCCATTTTGGAAAATCATTTTAGATGATAAAGAACATGGGTTAATGAAATCTAAACAAAAATGGTTTTTATTTTAACTGAGATGATAGGCATTCTTTTAACTTTGAGAAAGCACCTTGTTCTTTAAAGCAGTGCCCGCCTGCTAAAAGGAAAGGGAAAAGTACTTAAAGAAGAACAAGCAGAAACAAGCAAGCTCTTCCCTCTCTTCCCCTTGGCATCCCATAAACCCTGGAAAAAGCCACACGCTTGCATCTGTTGTCCTAAAAGCGGATTCGGTACACGGTGTGCAAGAGAACAATCTCACACAGGCGGGAGAGATACTGTTTTATTCTGCGCAGGGTGCTCCGTGGACTTTGCACAAATCAAGCAGGCCGGATTCGTCAGTTGTGTCCCTTTTATACAGTAACAATTGCATCTAATTTATTAAACTACTCCTACCTAATACATATTCAAACTATCTGATGCGTGTGTGTAGCATTGCGTAACCCTGACGCATCAGATGCCCTCTCTGCACACGCGGGGGTCTCGGCTGGCCTTCGGTGGTCTTTTGAGGAGGTATCCCCTCCTCGCTTTGACCGCTCAGTCGCTCTGTATCGGGTCAGCGGTCCGTTTTCCTGCCAAGAGGGACGCACCATCCATGAGGAACAGCTGAAAGGATCAGCACTGGTGCTCCAGGTGAGGCACCGTTAAACAGGAAGACTAGAACAGATCAGACTGATCTTGGCTAAGTGACTAAATTTAAACCAGGACTTTCTAACCTACCACAGGGTTTTCTGTATCTGACATCACTTCCAGCGGCACCTGGGCTCGTGGCACCGGTGCCATATTGCTGGCACTGGTGACTGTGGACCTTGATGCTCCTAGCTGCTGAAGTCAGCGTGATCAGGCCGGAGAGCTCGTGGGTGAGGGAAGTCGGAACTGGGAAAGGCTTCTCCGTTTTTCCTCCTCCCGCAGGACGTTTTTGTGCTACTTACCCGCTCCCTCCCCAAAAGGGGGGATCTCCTCTGCCCCGGTGCTGCTTGTCCTGCTGCTGGCTTTGCTTTATTAGCGATTGACTTTCTTGGGGAGGATAAGTTTGTATCAAAATACTGTATAGACACCCGGTGCTCCTCCAATCGATGGTTGCTGTTACGGCTTGTTGGCAATTACAGTTGCACTAGAGAGAGAGCTACCTCGCTAGATGCACAGTGTCCGTGTCCCCCCTGGTCCCCCCCACCGCACACACCCCCCCACACCCCGAGGCACTCTGTGGCAGAGCGGAGCGGTTCAGGGGAGGAAGCCCCCATGGCCGTGTGTCGCAGGGGAGGCGAGGGACCCCCTTTTGTCTGCCGCCCCCCCCCCCCGCCCCCCCCGCCGGGGCAGCTCCCCAGGGCTTTGTGCGTGACGCCGCTGTCAGTCAGTCCCCCCCCCGCTGTGAGGGCAGCGCTGTCAGTCAGTCCCGGGGCGGACCAAGGGGGTCTTTCCTGGACTGGGGAGACCAGGAGGGGACAGAGGAGTCCAGACATAGTTGCCAAAGTACCAAGTGAGGGAGAGGGAAAGCATTTTTACTGTTACTTTTTGTTCTATTGAGGTTTTTTTTAGTTTTTTGTTGCCCAATCTTGAAAAGAACTAACAAAGCGGCTAGAAGGGGCCTTAATGCTGAAAGCCAGCACTTCTTCCTGGCAGACCTGTAGTCTTCTGCTTCTCCAGAGGAACGGCTGTCTCTCCGACGTCTCCTCTTGATCTATTGCTGTTCTTTGTGCGCCACCGCGAAAGGTCTGGCTTCATCTCCAACCTCCCGTCAGGCAGCCTTCTCGTCCTCAGGCCGAAGAAACCCCACCTCCAGGCCCCAGGGACCTCGGTGGCCCTCCGAGGGACTTCTCCCGGTGCAGCAGCATGGCGGAAGCCATGTTGTCTCGTCCCCTTGTCTTGGGACTCAGAGCGGAGGAGATGGCACCCCTTCAGAAGGGGTGGGGGTAGGGGAGAGGGTGGACGGTGGGAAGGAAGAGCTCACAAGACCCGTGGCCGTCAACAAAGTATTGTCGATGCCGGGGGGATGGAACACGTGAGCCTGCAGGCCGCCCAGGTGTGGAGGGTACTGGCCGGGCACTCCTCTAGCACCGTGTCGATGGTGTTCCAGGTGCTCCTCTAGCACCGTGTCAACGGCGGCGTTGTGGAGGGAAGCCCTGGGGCGTGACGTGGTGCTGCGTGGGGAGCTGTCCTGGAGGTGGATCCACCTCCATCGGCTCCTCCTCGTCTTCAGGTGGATCCACCTCCATCGGCTCCTCCTCGTCTTCAGGTGGATCCACCTCCATCGGCTCCACACCGTCAGCTGCGCATGCGGTGGCCATCGCTAGCGTGTAGCTGACGGTGCCTCCCCTCCGACGCCGACGCTGCCTCCTCCGCGCCTTCCGCAATCGCTTCTCCGGTTGCCCACGCAGAAGCGGGCACTTGCTCGCTTTGCTGCTGTGGGTCCTCTTTCTGCCAGCCATCGTGGAAGTCGAGGGCCCAGAAGCTCAGCGAATGTGGGCCAGCTGCTGGGGGTTCGCAACAGGAGGCGGTGAGGTAGTTTGTGACATCAGGAGGCCACTGTGATTGTTCTGCGAATAACCATATACGGCTATTCTGGCAGCTGGGGGGCCTGTGGCCTTCAAGGTAGCCTTCTGTAGGAGGAAGAGGAGGCCTGGGGGGGGGCTGAGGGCCCCTTTCCTGGGGATCGCTCCCCTGTGTCCATTCCTAATGGAGGGACATTTCAGGGATCGGGTCTGAAACACGGGCAAAGATTTTTCTGAGGAGGGCCAGAATTGTTTGGATTCTACCCACCCATCCTTTTCAGCATTTTAATGGCCGAGGGATTGTTAAAAATCTGCGTGAGCCAGATGGAGACTTTCCATCAACTTCGGTGGAGTTTGGATCAGGCCCAAAGTGAGTGGGTCCTTACAGAGCTTGGGGAGAAGAGGGGGAAACTTTGCAATGTCTAACTGGTCCGGAGAAGCGAGGCAGAGGGTGAAGAGGATGAGTGCTATGAAGATGCTGTTACCATTGCGCTTCATTAGCTGAAGGATATGCTGCTGATTTCTCAGGGTGGATGGCAATAGAGCCCTGGACGCTATTCGCATTTGGCTACTGGGAAAATGAAGGGGAGCTTTACCGACTGTATGTGTGAAGCCACACAAGATCTTAAATCACAGCAGCTATGAATCCATCCCAAAAGCCAAGTGCTTTGTGCAGAGCACTGCTTACAGACTCATTTCTCAGCCTCTCCCAGTCCTGGCCAGACAGGGAACAGCAAGAACCTGTTGCAGTTTTGGCAGTCCTGGGAATGGATCAGATCCCACTGCTCCAGTCCTAGAATGCTTCATCTCCATCCAAGAGCTACAACTGCCCATCCCAGCGCTGTTCCTGGATGCATCTTTCCACTAGAGGAAACTTCAGCTGGAGAAGATGGTCTTCCTAACCTTTGTATCCAAAAAGATGCGATTACTCCTTGGTTTCTGGAGATCTTGTAGAGAGGGTTGGGATGTCTTTGCAGACTAGGTGGCCTCTGAATTGGATGGATAGTCCAAAATATCCCTTTTTTGGCTATTCAGAACTGCCAGTGGATTGGTGCCTTTCATCCAAATGGTGCTTTCCAGCCTTACATTCCCGACTTTGGGCCAAAGCCCTTCACAGTTGGCTTCTCAAGCCCCAGAGCTGCCTTATAAGCTACACTGGATCTTATTAATTTGAATCCGTGCCATCCCCTTTTCTCATTTACCACTTACTGCAGGGGGCTTTGGTTGCATGTGTGTCAGCATCAGGGTGCTGTGAGTTCAAGGCTCTTGCCTTACATTGGCTGAACTCTGCTGCCTCTGCAGATTGGGACTGGCCTGGCATTTTTCAGGCAGGAGAAAGGTATTTCTGATACTCTGGCACTGTCGAAAAGCATCAGCATTTGCGTTATAGCAGCACCTCAGAGTCCTGCACTAATGGTCTGGAAGTTCACTCTCAAACAACTGCAGGATCCTAATGAAGGGATAGACTGTTTAAAAAAAAAAAAAAAATGCTGTGGCTACTCCAGAGAGGCACAACTTACCGCACTGGGCTGGGCCCTGGCCAACATCTACTGAACACTGCTCAATATTATGCAGCACCCTCAAAGAGAAGAGAGGGGAAACATACCAACAGACACTATGGCTAAACCAGACACTACATCAGTTGCCCCTATAACTAAAAAGAAACAATGGAAGCAGAAGTCAACTCATTTAGCAAGGGATGAATAAAATTCTGATCCTCTCCCCCACCCCACCAGGGGGGAGTGAGCGAGCAGCCGTGGGCTGCTTAGTTGTTGGGTGGGTTTAAACCATGAGAACAGGCCAGGACAGCTGAGTACAGGGGATGAGGCCCACCAAGGATATAGCACCCTTCTAAACTTGGTTCCTCCCTAACCTGAAACGGAGCCAAGACCAATCAGTCCCCTGCACTAGAGTGCCTGTCCTGGTTTCAGCTGGGATAGAGTTAACTGCCTTCCTAGTAGCTGGTACAGCGCTATGTTTTGAGTTCAGTATGCGAAGAATGTTGATAACACTGATGTTTTCAGTTGTTGCTAAGTAGCGTTTAGACTATAGTCAAGGATTTTTCAGCTTCTCATGCCCAGCCAGGGCACAAGAAGTTGGCACAGGACACAGCCAGGGCACCTGACCCAAACTGGCCAACGGTGTATTCCATACCATGCGACGTCCCATCTAGTATAGGAACTGGGAAGTGGGGGCAGGGAATCGCCGCTCGGGGACTGGCGGGGTGTCGGTCGGTGGGTGCTGGGCAATTGCCCTGCGCATCATTTGTACATTCCAATCCTTTTATTACTACTGTTGTCATTTTATTAGTGTTATCATTATCATTATTAGTTTCTTCTTTTCTGTTCTAGTAAACCGTTCTTATCTCAACCCACGAGTTTTACTTCTTGTTCCCGATTTTCTCCCCCATCCCACTGGATGGGGGGAGTGAGTGAGCGGCTGCGTGGTGCTTAGTTGCTGGCTGGGGTTAAACCACGACAGTGCCCCAGCCAAAAAATGACCACAGCAGAAGCGCTGGTGATACCACTCAACCACCACAAGCATAGCCCAATGATTCAGCTCCATTCTGCTGGTACCGTGGCATCACACACCAAGAAACGGGCAGGCATTCAGGGCAGGGGAAAGCAGACTCTGACACCCCTTCGCACGCAGGATTGACCTGAAGAGGTGTGCGTCCCAAAGCGCCTCAGGCCCCACTGAAGGAGGCAGTGGCAGGGATGCAGCCAGCCACACCTCTGGTGGGGATCCGTCTGCATCCTTCCCCTCAGCTCCCCTCTGCTCTGGACTGCCTTGCAGCTCCTGATGACAAATCCCCTCCAGAACCAACAGGACCAAGCCGCCACTCACACGCTGCCCGACCCGGGCAGGAGGGGGTGCGGGGGGCACGCTGCAGCCATCGGGAGCACAAGGCATGGCTGTCGAGGGGGGGGGCGGGTCACGCAGGGCCTGGCCTGGTTTGGCGCGGGTCCTCTGCTGTGCAGGGCAGCGTGCCGAATGGGAAGCTCGACTGTTTGAGATGGTGAGCGCTTCCTTGCCCAAAATTGCGTCATCCTGGACCCTGATTCAAGCTGAAGTCTAGTGAAATCCAGAAATCCAGTGCTGCTTCAGTAGGTTGGTAATGGGCAGGTACTGCAGCTTCACTTCCTTCTTTCAGGTGTACTGCTAACTCCCCTGGCTGCGCTCCAGGTAAAAGTGCCAGTTTTACGTCAGGTTTTTATTATAGAACTACTCTCCCCATTCCCAACCCAGCATGTCTAAGAAGCTTGGCTGAAATTTTAGCATCGTTAACACCCCGTCAATGCTGTGTGAAACCCGCCTGTAGGCCAGCACTGGGGAAGTGTCCATCTGGAATCCATCCCTGGCATGGATCAAAGACACATGAGAGCCTGTCCCTGGACATTTGGGAGACTCTGCTGTGGGGAGAGGAGGCCTGCGGTAGTCCTAAGCATTTGAGACTTCTGATCAAGTGTCAGTAGCCCAGACACTCTGTCCACGAATTATGCTCCGGCTGGTGGAGGGGATGTAGAGGAGAACCCTGTTGCAAAGGGAGCTTGCTCATCTTTGACCAGAACGAGCCAGGTGAACCCTCACTGCTTTGCAAGATGAAACAAAGCTGAAGCTTCCAGCAAAGAGCAAGCACCAGCTGAAGAAGTCTGAACTCTTGCAGTTAATCTGAGCAGGAAGCAGAAGAGCAGGCATTCAGCAGCTGGCCGAACTAAGGACCAAATCAGTGCAGAGATGGGACAGGGAAAGAAGATCTTCATATACAAAAAGTCTGCTTTGTTCCTCTCATACTTCGTGTCAAGGAATCAGAGAAGGAACTGTAAAATCTCGGACGACTTTTTTCAGAGCCGTATGCTCTGCTTGACTGATAGAAAAAAAAGCAGGCCATAAATGTATTACATCAATAATACACATCTGCTGTGCATTCAGGGCCTACACGAAAGTGAATAGGCACACCTATCCAGCTGGGAACATAGCCGCTGTGCACAGTTTTCCTTATCGGCCTGGAACAAATTCTGAACATCTCCGAAGAGAGATGTGGGGTTTCCACTGATCAGAGCAGCACAGAGGAAGGGAGTTTCTTCTGAGATAGTGCCTGATAGGTTCCCACACAGCAAGCTGGCTGAAGTTTAAATTACCTACTTCGGAGCAGTGAAGGACTGATATGCTTGAACTCTCTAAGGTTTGCATTACTCAAACACCTCCTCTGACTTCAAGACTTTGAAAATAAATCAGAAGGGGGCTGATTAACGCCAAGCTGACACCGTGCTCCCTCTAAAGGCTCAAGGATGCAGGCATGGCATCTTTGGTCCAAAA
The DNA here is from genome assembly GCF_947461875.1 of Haliaeetus albicilla. Taxonomy (NCBI): domain Eukaryota; kingdom Metazoa; phylum Chordata; class Aves; order Accipitriformes; family Accipitridae; genus Haliaeetus; species Haliaeetus albicilla. Next base: position 40,716 of record NW_027212561.1, read on the forward strand.
GAAGACCTTGCAGTTGTCTCTGCTGTGCCTGTCTCTCAACACATGGCCTCCTCTTCCCAGAAATTTTCACTCTGGCAGCACTTGGCCCTCAACACATATCAATTGATATATAGTGCTTGTCTGGCCACATTTGGACCCGTTCTGATTCTCTGCCCCTTTCTTCTCTCCTCTGCTTTCCAAATAGCCATCCACGACTGTTTACTTTGGCAACGCCTACAAAAAAAAATAGTCTCAATGAAAAGGAAAAATCCATTAGGAAAAGCCATCTGAGTGCTAAAAGGCCCCTAATCAGTGGAAAGTTTAAAGAGCACTGCTCTGAGAGAGGCTGTGGTGCCTCTCCAACACCTTCACAGCAATGTGTGAGGCTATGACATGTCAAAGTGAAGCCCCAAACGCAGGCACTGTGCCAAAAGAACTGGTTTCATTAGGGCTGAGGAGAGCGTTCATGTCCGGGTGGGTGGTGGGGAGGGAGTTGCTTATGTGGAAACAACTGCATCAGAGCAAATAACTGCAATCAAATTAATAAGATTTCCCCTAGCTGGTTACAGCACACAGCCTTGGCTATTCTTCTCAGTCAAAAGTGAAATGAGAGAGGTTTATCTACAGCTCAGAATTACACCTTGACCAAAGCGGGAACTTGAATTTTAAGAACCAATGCAGGTCAAAGTAAGGGGAAGTTGAATTTTAAGAACCAATGCAGGTCAAAGTAAGGGGATCTCAGCAAAGCCAGCTGGGGCAGAAAGGCAGTGCTAGGAAGAGGATCTAGTGCTGTCGAGAAAGAAAGGCCCTCCAAATTGTTGTCTTCCTTGATGTCTGAAACAATAAATTCAGCCAACAGCTGGAGAAAGCAGGGAATATAGTTTGAGATAAAATGCAGCTGCCCAAGAAACACCTCTCAGCTACTGATCCCAAAGTGAGAAATGACTGTCCACTTAAGCTATATGAGGTATGTAGTGCTCCAGTGTCTGGGTAGACTAGTTGCTTTGGGTTGCAGGACCCTCTGTATTTCAGACCACCATTATCTAACATTTCACAAGTCCACCAAATTACAGATTTCAAAGCATCACACAGAAGTCAATGAACTGCTCCTTTCAGTTCCCCTATGAAGAAGAAAGATGCATGTTTTTCTTATAGGGAGGGATCAAAATATTTGTAATGAATCTGCTGCTCTATCAACTGTTTTTTTAAAGCTTGATAGAAACAGTCAGAATTAGGTTTAGTCCATTCTCCTTCATCTTCTACACTTTTTAATCCAGCATGTAAGGAAACTCAGTCACAATTTAGCCTCTAAAAAGTCTATGCCATAAAAGTCTGTGTACATTGCAGTCCAAAGCTGAACTTACAGATGAGGAAAATCTACTCCAGCTAATTGTATATTGCCAGCTCAGCCTTTTGCGTGCCCTGTACAACCCTGTCTTCAACTCCGGGTAATCGTGTTGTATCTACAGCCTAAATCACTGCCATGACGTCTTTCAGAATCTGTGCTATCTAGCTGAAGATAGCTCAGTGCATGTACGTAATATCCAAACATGGACAATAATACAGACCAGCCCTTATTCGCATGCCGTAGCAAGCGCAGCAGTTTCAAATTGCTGCAGGAGGAATATACTCTTGGAAGGTGCTTTGATTATTGAAACCAAAACCTTTAATTTTCCACAGAAGAGAAAAAGGACTGGGTGAAGGGCTTGGACTGTGGTACAGTGTACTTTTACAGTAAATGTGATCTCTTCTGCTGCTCAGGATGAAGAATAGGTAATCAAATTTGTCTACTTGAGGCAGAGGCAAAATGGAGACGCTAAAGAGAAGGATGTTTTGGTACGCCACTTCGAGGTATTCTTTATCTTTCACATAAGATACATAGACACCCCCCCCCCACACTCCACACAAAATTCTAAGGCATACCTAAAAAAGTGACAATAATTTAAATTATGTTGGGCTACATTTAAAGCCATATGAGAGGTAGAAGTCCCATTATGTAAGAGGCTTCTGAAGGGGAACAAACTTACTTCCTCCTCGGATCTATTTGGAAATTTTCAATGAAGGAAACTTAGAAGTCCCACATTGTTTTGGGATATTCAAAATGTCTTAGCATCAACTTTTAAGAATTTTGCATTTATACAGAAAAACAAAAAGGTATTTCTGGTGCTTTTAGAAGTCTTCCCATAACTCCAATTTTATTACAGAATAAAACTCTAGTGAAACATCCTAAACTGAGAAAGCCATGCAATTTCAGAGAAGTACCTATCACACTATGAAAATTTAATCACCAAACCCTAGATGAGATCCATACAGCCAGGAAGGATTGAAGTACAAAGACTGCAGCATAACCTGAACTTCCCTTCTAGCAATTAGAAAATAAACTGATATGGAAGAATAAAAACAGCTGTGCCTGGAACCTTCTGTCATCTATAACAGACAGCTGTAGAAAGACCCATTACCCTCAAATGGGCAGAAGCAGCAGGTAGAGATGAAATGTCTTTGAATTAAGTGATTACACTTTTTGGAATAGCCTCCCTCCAAACAACACAATCTGGAGATATCCAGCATGCCTGCTGGAGCAGAAACAACACGCAGTCTGGGCTTTCCCAAGAACGACTGTACTGTTGGCAATGTGTAGATATGTACACACAGATAGTAAAACATCCCTATCTGGGCAAGGCTCAGCCCACTTCAATTATCTTCTTGTTCGAGGACTTGATTCATTCAGTATTTTCACCTGTCTCTGCTGTCAGCCAATCCTAAATTACCATCTGTCCCTCTTGCTGACCAATCCCACTCAGCCTTTCAGGTATACATAGATAGATATGCACACAGCTGCTCCCCTCCTGTAGCTCTCTAAGCCTTATATGAGGCCTTTGTGTTTATGTTGTGGGGTCTTTGTTGTTTTTTTTTTTTAAAAAAGCTGTTTGGGGGTTTCTGAAGCAGTCCCTGTGTAAGGATCTGTTGCTAATCCCTGGAGTTAGTTTCTAGCTACAGCAGCATGCAAGGTAAGAATAATTCTCTTGTGCTGATAAACTTTTCATGTATGTGTTGGTATTTTTTTCTGCTGTTCTACATGGTGATTTGGTTTGGGGGTTGTTGTTGTTTTATTATTATTATTTGAAAGGACACATGCCAGACAAAAGTGGAGCAGGCTTGCTTTCTCACAGGGAGCTGTATAAGGGTTGTGGAACTATACCTGGTTGCTAATAGTTGGTTGTTTCCTGGTTAAGGGACTGGTTTGGTTTGGATCACCACTGTCTGCTTCTAGGCCTAAGGCTCTTTTTCTGATGTAAAACCACATGTCTGAAGGGCAAGCCCTAAGTTCATGTGGGCTTATAGAAACAGTCTTTGCTCCTGAATCTGTGGAAGTAAACAGTTCCTGTGCCCTCCATGCTGTTTTGCCTAGGAAGGTATTATTAAAAGTACTTGTGAATCTTGTGGGTTGATAAACAGAGTAGTCTTGGAAACCTCTCCCTGAATTCTGAGGGAGGAATTGAGAATAAAACCTAAGCTAGAGCACTGTACTACCCTATGCTAAGTAATCTGATTTGCTGACTGGTCTTTTTGTCTAGATCCCTGCCTAAGAGGCATCTTGCATATCCTTGGCACACTCTGTTCTTGCTGGGTATTCTCTCGATGAATCCTCATATTTTCTGTTTAGCTGCCGTAAATACACTTCAAGGACAGCCAGCAAGAACTTCAATGGGTCGGTGGTCGCAGAAGCAGCCCTTCGACTCAAAGGGATCCTTCATTGCGCATGATCGGATGTAGGCAGTACTAAGATAATCAGTTGCGATCATTTTTATGTATATGTGTACTAATCTGATTAATAAGCAATTACTTATTCTATATAACCTGTTTGTGCTATAGCTGAGGTATGGACGCTACGTGGAACGATCCCCCGTGCATCCAGCCCTGAAATAAAGAATGCCTGCTTTCTAAAACTCCAAAATGAGACTTAGAGAGTTTCTTTGACCGGCTTTTCGGTATCACTATAGAATAAGTAATTGCATATTAATCGAATTAGTACACATATACATAAAAATGATCGCAACTGATTATCTTAGTACTGGCTACATCAGATCATGCGCAATGAAGGATCCCTTTGAGTCGAAGGGCTGCTTCTGCGACCACCGACCCATTGAAGTTCTTGCTGGCTGTCCTTGAAGTCTTTATTCTTGTCCTTGTTCTTTGATCTTGAAGCTTAATGCAGTTTCAATCACATGTGGTCAGTTTCAGCATTGTTCTCATCTAGTGTACAGGAACATCTTGTCATAAGAGCAAAGGACTGCACAACTTATGAAGATCTACTAGTTAATCACTTTGTTACCGAAAAACTCGGAATAAAGAACTTATCAACACCAATATAGTGTAGATAAGCAGACACTTCTTTATTAATGGCCGGGTGCGCGGGCGAGTCCTCTCACGAACCACGCACACCTGAACACCAAAATCACACACCTTGTATTAAACTTACTCATACATAGTCATTAGATTTCTGAGAAATGTTATGCATATTCATTAGATTTCTGGGAAGTTCTTAGCATATGTAAATGTCCTTTACGCAGGCGCAGTGAAGGTCTCTGGTGGTCTTCCATAGTCTTCCTCACTTTGTCTGATAGCTGACCTTTCATGTGATTCTGCGCAGTACGATTTTCGCCATCATGTATTAGATTTACATAAAGTACATTCAATGTTAATTCTTGAATTTAATATTTCTAGTGATTGGCCCTCAGTCACACCACCTTATCAATATTCTTATACTAAAACAATAATTGGTTAATCTCACTTAACTCTACTGATTGGAATTCTCGTTAATTAGATCGAAGTAAATCTTTACCAAAGCTTCTGTGGTTAACTGATTTCAGACAATACTCGAATTCTTATAGTTACACATAATACATTTTCTTAAGTTCCTAAGTTCCTATTAATTTGAAATTCTGACATCTGTTATCTAAGTTCTAAATGTTCCTACTAGATGATTTTAACCAATTCCTCTGGCCTTGGTACAGGGCTATACAGGGGATTTCACAGCAGCTGTTAGTTGTTGGTTAAATATATAGAATGCAATATGTAATTTTGCTAAAAATATTTCTTATAGTTCCATATTCCTATGAAAATTAATTCTAACTAATAACAAATCAGTAACAACCTGACTACACTTTTGTAATTGTCTCCCCAGTTACCCTTTGTCTCTTGTTTCAACCATAATGTCAATGCATGATCATTTATCAAATCTCACTTAGTCATCTAGCAGCAAACCAGTTTTCATAGAAGGTACAAAATGTTAAAACCATAAAAGTTTGTTCAAACCACATGAAATGTATGGACATATGCTATCAAGTTCAGTTATACACATTCGATTTCCAAAGTTCTTCCCCAAAACTATTACCGGGAGTCACTTATCTCGCACAGTTTCTATCAGGTTGAAGTTCCCCTGCTTCGAATTAAAGGTCCAGTGTTCTTTTCTTCTACAGCACATGCCCAAGGGGGCGGGGGAGGGGGTAAGTCTTTTGGTCGTGAATTGAGTCGGTGGTCTGATCTGCCCCTGCTGCCTTTACCTTTCCTCCGGTTATCCAAGATTTTTGCTGACTTCGTGCCTATTAGCAATTTTTCAACTTCTCGGCGCCTCCTGGGGTAGGATGTTCCCTTCTTCTCAGTCTTTTCGTTCTCCTTCAGGGGCCCAGTCGTTAGCAAGGCATGCCTTGTACAGACAAAGGATCTCTTATTTCACAAGACCTCTTCTTAAGTAAATCCCTCCTTCAGTCCATGGCTTCTCTCTCCAGTCCATCCTCTTTTGTTACTCCTTTGGAATCCAGTGGGATGAAGGCTTGCTGGGCCTCTGCTGAGAGAAGCCTCTTGACTGAGGTAAGCACCACTGCAGCCCTTCGCTGCTCTTCTCGGGATCTGCTCCCTCCCTGTTTCGGGTTTTTTGGGTTTTTGTGTGGCGGGGGAGGGGCCGCAGGGCCGGCTCCTGGGAGAAGCTGCTCGAAGCTGCCCCGGCTGGGAGCCGGACCCGCCTCTGGCCCAGGCCGAGCCCCTCAGCGACGGCGGGAGCGCCTCTGGGAGAAGAGATTTCAGAAGGGGAACGAACGCCCCGTGAGGGAGTCGGGGGAGCGGGATGTGAGAGGAACCCCTCTGCGGATCCCGAGGTCAGGGAAGGAGGAGGGGATGCCCCCGCAGCCCGCGGGGAGGCGGCAGGCTGTCCCCCCCAGCCCGTGGAGGGGAGCGGGGGAGCGGATGTCCCCCAAAATGGCGGCGGCTCCCGCGCTGGAGCAGTCTGTGACGGAAGGACTGCACCCTGCCTGTGGAAGGGACCCGCGCTGGAGGAGTCTGTGAGGAACTGCAGCCCGCGGGAAGGACCCACGCTGGAGAAGTTGGGGAAGGGCTGTCTCCCGCGGGAGGGACGGACCCCACGGCGGAGCAGGGGCCGAGCGCGGAGTCCTCCTCCCCCTGAGGAGGAAGGAGCGGCAGAGACAAGGGGTGAGGAGCCGACCCCAGCCCCCGTCCCCGTCCCCTGTTCCCCTGCGCCGCCGGGGGGAGGAGGTGGAGAGAACGGGGAGTGGAGTTGAGGCGGGAGGGCTCCCCGGGGGGAAGCTGTTCTCAGGCTGGGTTTTGCTTCCTCATAGCCTTGTTGTGATTTGATGGGTAGCAGGTGACATTGGTTTGGTTTCTTCCCCAGGTTGAGCCTGTCTTGTGACCGTGACCATAAGTGGGGAGTGATCCCTCCCTGTCCTTAAATTTGATGAACTTGATTTGAATTAGATTTGATTTGATTTGAAGTCAGGTATTCTGTTCTTCAGAGGTGGGGAGGAGATCTGACTGAAGGGTGCTAATGGGACTTTGTCAGTGGAGCTAGACTTACAGATGAGGATGGGTTCTCTGAGTGACATGCAAGAGGTACCTGGTGACTCTTGGAAATAAATGTAAAAAGACCATCCATAGAAATATTTTGGCATTTGAATGTCTGCTGGGAAAGGTTGCAATTTCAGCAGAAAAGAAGTATGTTTTTTTGATAGGAGTCCTTCAGTGATATCTCAAATCTGTAATTTAAGCACTAAGAAACTCAACGATTAATATTGTATTGATCTGGTACTCTGTTTTTTGGTTAGTGCTTTGGCTTCAAATACAGCCACGCCAATACATGCTAAGGTATAAGTTAATGTGGAGAGGAGGGTTTTTACTGAGATGTGAAAACTCCCTGTTCTGTAACCAAATCTTTTTATGGGAAGCATTGCGGTCTTGGACTTGGAATGAGCTGCAAGTTAGTGCTTATTTCCACTTGGAGCTTTGTTTTGGGTTTTCAGGCTTAATCCCAAACTGGTGGTGATGCAAAGGTAAAAAGTTCAGAGAGCATCTTTGTTTTGCAGACTGCTGAGAGGCTGGACAGTAGGCCTATGAATGTATTTTGCTGACTGTCTGGTTTTGCAGGGTCTAAATGACAGAACTGCTTGTGGAACACCATTATCGGTGGGCTGACCGGCAACCTCAAGGAAAGGCCAAAGCCGACCATCATCGGTGACCCTAGACCTCCTGAAGAAAGCTTAACGGATGAACTGCCAGCAGTGGACAGTCCTGAGGCATTGGTGAAAACATCTTTCAGGTCTGGCGGATATGAGCTTACTTTGTTTGTCCTTGAGGGGATATGTTTTTAAGATTAAGTCTGCAGTGTGGGTTTGGTGGGAGAAATCAGTCCCAAAGGATTCCGCAATGCTGCGTATCTGTACTGAACAACAGTGAAAAAAGAGGTCCATAAATAATACTGGCTGGACTTGTCCTTTGCTTCTCCGACCTCATTAGCCTTCCTAAAAGATGAAGAACTAGGCAGATATGAAGTCTGTACCTAGTCAAAATGGTCAGGAAAGACAGCTCCTTCTAGGAAGATGTCTTTGAAGGTTGGCACTGTTTCTTCTGAAAGTGGTTTAGTGATGAAGACTTGCACTTTAGGTCAGATGATGCGCTTTATTGATGTGAGGGAGAGCTAACCCTTTTCCTGTTGATGTGATGTCTTGAGAACTGTCTAGCATTAATTTATTTTGCTAAGGAGAAGGATTCTGGCCAGGGGCTTGCAAGCAAGCTGTCGCTGCTGTTGTAAAGTGTGTGATAGACCTATTGCTGGGTTTTTCTACCTCTTATTTAATCATGTGGACGTACAGTTGTCCGATGTTTCTTGGAGGCATGTTTTCTGAAAATGATTTTCTCAAAGTGAGGTAAACCGGAGAAGCCGAGTGATCTTTGACCAAAATGTGAAAATCGGTGTGCCCAGCAAAAGCGGAGTGAGTGGCAGAATATATTTTTTCCAGGTGTTTTTCGAGCCTTTTTTTGGTTGTTGTTGAAAACCTATGCTCTACTTTTCTTTTATAGTAAACATACATGTGTGCAAGCATGAAATGGTTTTTGCTTTGGATAAATTTCTCTTGACTACAGTGATTTTGATTATACCTCAGTCTGTCAAACTTATTTCAGTCTTGGTATAATTGTGATTTTGAAGGCGCTGAAGTTCAAGTCATTGTATTAGGTGGTAATTTCAGCTATCTTGTTTATACTGCTTGACGTTTAAAAACACGTTACCACAAAGTGAGTTTGTCAGTCTATATAAATGAATCCTGTAATTCCATGGGGCGTTTTCATCCTTTAATATTCCCATTGAAATGATTCAGGACAAGTGTTTCAGAACCTTTTATGGTTTTATGGTGAGCCGTGGTATTGAATGGCTTTTAAACGCTTTGTGTCTCTGGTATTTCAAATGTGTAATTTCAAGAGATCTAACTCTTTTTCAGCTTTCACTTCTCATACCAGATTCTGGGTATCTGCAGTCCTTAGGTTGCCGTCGTCACGATAATTTCAACCTTTTTATATGCCAAGATAATGTCAGAGCGTTTCAAGTGGCATGATTTGATCATGTGAGTAGGGGTGACTCTTGGAAGAAGTGAGCTTGTACATAGCATGAAGGGTTGGAAAATGTAATTAAGCAAAATAGTTTTGCTCATGCAGTTTAAATGGCTTTATAAACATTACCGAACCTTTGTATTTCACCAGTAGAGCAATTACTGTACAGTGTGGCATTTTTGGAGGCTTTTATAGATGGGAATCCAAACAAATTGTTGTTACAAAGTAGATTTTAATTGTCTAGTTTCATAAAGAAAGGAAGCCCCGTGCGCGCTTGAGCTGTGCAGGGGAGTGGAAGAGAAGAGGGTACGTTGCAATTACTGTGTAAAGACGCGAGAAAATAAAAACGCTGTGGTTTTTTACTGAGTTTGGGATCTCTGTTGATATTATGGTGCAAACTGGGGCTTAGGAGGCAGTAGCATCTTTTGTATGATGGGCTGCATGTTTGATTCATCAAGGTCTTCTGTGGGTGGTGATCTTCAAGTGGTTCCGTGACAGAGTTTGCCTGGTGTGTCTGAGGGTAAGTGATTGCCTGGCAAGCATGGGCTTTCCTTGTTTCTTGTTTAGTAGACACTAGTGGAAGATCTTGCTACCCTGTTGCCTTTTGGGGACTGAAATGTGCTTTCCAAGTTGTCCAGTTCAGCATGTCCTAATTGGGAATCTGGTGGCTGAATCTCAGGGGGTGTGTGGGGCCATGTTGGGCTTGCATGAACTGGTTTTACAGAGAGAAAAACCAGGCCTTGCTTTTGAACGTGAGTGCTACGAACTGTAAAATGCAGCGACTCCCTTACTAGTTGTGATTCACTGCTGTTGGAGCAGTGTATGGTGAAACTATCCCTTCCATGCACAGCTAGAGAGAGAATGCCTCTCCAGTGTCAAATGAGTGACGCTTGCTTGTGATTGCATATCTTTTGATGTGAATACATACAAGCAGCATGAAATCCCAGCTGCCACCTCTTGTATTAGATCTTGTTTTCTACTGTGCGGTACTTACTGTTCTGTAGCTTGGAAAATTAGGAAGAGATCTATGTTTGGTTTTGTTCCGCTTCCAGATACGAGCTTGAAACGCATTTAAACCTTATGGAAGGAGGAATGTGACTATTTCAATCATTTCGGTTGTACTTTTCCTGCGGTAATAATCCATCTGTAAGATGTAAAGCAAAACCCAGATGAAACCAACCCCCTCTCTATACCTGGCATAAGTCTAGTGCGTGATCCCTCCCTAATGAAAAAGTGTTCTGATGGGTCTTGATTGTCTTATACAATTATTTTACTATCTCTTTTCTGAAGATACCAAGAACCAGCACCAGATTGGTCTAAACAAGGCTGATTACCTTTCTAAAGAGAGAGTTGAAAGAGTTTGTAGTATCATCTTGTTTGGAATATTGCAGTGAGCGAGCAGTTGTAAGTAATTTTGTGTCTTGACTAGTTCTACTACTCCAGTGCTTAAAATGTAGATTTAAAATCCATTCTCACTGGCATTTAGTCTATTTGCCTAGTAAAGGCAGGGGAGGCCCCAACTTGAATTACATTTGAAAATACAGTGGGATATGGAGAATGGTGGATTATCCCCTTTTGACAAGGGAAAAAAGTATCATGAGACACATAGAAGTGATGAGCTTCTTGGCCCACACTTTATGCAACAAACCCGATATATCGGCTGTCTTTCTTTGCACCAATATGCAAGTTCACAATTACAGGGGCTGTGATCCCTTTCTTTTTGAATAGCTGTGCGTGGATCAGCATCCATGTACGTACAATCGTTGGCAGTGGCTGCGGACTGATGCCAGTGTGGAATATTAGGTGGTAGGCGTACGGCCTTGGCAGGGCTGCGTGATCTGGCTGTTGGCTGGAGATGTCAGCGGTTGCTGACACTGAAGCCTGTAACTCAGAAGCTCTCTTCCCGGATCTGCTTTTTGATCTGCTTGGTCCCCGTAAAGAGTAGTGGTGCTATTGGTCTTGGTAAGAATTAACAGTGGTAATTACTGAGCTCTTTGGGAGACTGTGTAGTAACTTTACAGCCTGCTTCAGCTTCTGTGTGCTGCTGCCTGGCAGCGCTACCCAAGCAGGCATTTTGATAATGCTGGGCTGGCACCCAGCAGGGGGAGCAGAGAAATGAGGGACAGTTTGGGTGCTGTTCTCCCAATACCACCTAAAGTTTGTGGAAGTGCTTTATATTTGAGGACAGGAGAGAAACTGCTGCGTTTGTCCCCAGACTGCTGCCTGGAGTGAACCAAGTCACCAGGGTGGCACTGTTCCAGCTGAAAACTCGATGTGTCCAAGACGTCATCATTTCTGCTAGAGTTGATTGGTTTTGATGTACGGGAGAGACGGGCTGTTCTTTTGAGTCCGAAGACCTGGGGCACTGGATTGGGGTATATGACTGTGGTGGTGCTTATGGGATGTAATGGCTGTGCTGGATCTTGTGGCAGGAGAGATCCCATGGTACAAGGTGACGGTGACATCCAGGGAGGAGTGGAGATGCTTGTCTGAGACAAAATGTTCAGTGCAACCTGCCATCCTGGTCCAGGGCCTGTGTGACAGCTGAAGTTGTTCTGGAATCATGGAGTAGTCCAGCTGGCTCCATCTAGCACGTGGGGGCTTGGAGCAGCAGTGATTCCAAAGTGATCAGCCAGGGTAGCAGGCAGCTGAACAGTCAGCAGGTGAGGCAAAGACCCTCTGTCCTGTACCAGACAAGCCTTACGGGACACCTATGTAGCTATACTGAACTAGGAAGTGATATATATCCTCTGTTACTGAGGCCATATGTCCTGGGAACCAGAAAGGCAGATTGAGTTCCTTCAAGGTCAGAGTGTTTTTAAGCTCAAGGCTTGCATGGGTTCTTAATTGCTGTCACCTTTCAAAATACTTTTAGCTTGAGACTGGTAACACCCCTGCTTACCTTAATAGCTGCTTTTCCTGTGTCAGCTGCAAAGTTTCTTTATCTTTCCAAGGGTGGTTTGCTTTGCTTTCCTTATCTGGTTCTGTTCTGCTTTGGGAGTCTTAAATCACCCTGGCAGCTAATCTTCCTGTATTTTGGGTTTGGTTGTGAGTGATGTAAACTGTTGCTCGTGCCAGCGACTGGCCATTTGATCGACAGGGTAGAGAGGATCCTGCAGCACTCCAAATGCGAAAACTTCAGTCACAGCAGCACGTGCTGGGAGTCAGCCCACGAGGCTCAATCATGTGGGTCAAGGTGGCTTCAGTGGGAATAAGGGGTATGAGCCAGCCTTCCCCCTCCCTTGCCTGAGTCCTAGCAAGAGCGCATCTCTAGTGACCTGGTGGAGAGGGACCTACAGGACTCCTTGAGCACCTCTCACGTTTTGACACTCTCTGGGCAGCACCGAAGCTTGGCTGTAGCTACTTAAGGTAGTATGTGAGGTCTGAAAATCAGAGAGGGAGGTGATGCTATGCGGGAGAGCTGTGAGCATGACCGCAGAATAACAGGAGTTGAGGGCTAGTCGTGGGGTAGAATAAAGCCCGCCTTCCCTGCCAGGTCTCAGTATTTGTTTATTGCCTTTTTCATTTGGATTTTCTTCTTGTTTTTTTAAAGAACACACAAAAATGAGAGATGAATCTCACTTGCCCTAACTTGGTAAAAAAAAAGACATTTTCTCATTGTTTTTTGTACCCGTCTACTGCAGATTCAGGTCTTGCTAAACATTAAAATGTAAGCAGTCTCTCTGAAAACCACCCTTCTCAACATCTTTTTCAATCCAGACTTGTTATAAGGCACTTTACTTGCATTAAACTTAAATTCATCGGTGTTGTATTCAAACCTGTTGCTTCTTCCTGTTATTTATTGGTAGTCATTATGATGAATAAGAAGGGAAAAGTGTTCTGTTCATTAAGGAAATGGCTCCCATATTATTTGTCTGTCTTGTCTCTTCTTTTAATTGTGCCTCCCTTCTAGGTGCATGTCCTGCTTTGTGAGAGCTGTGCACTATTTTCTTGGTAGATTGAGACTTATGAGTCAGAGGGGGAATGATCAGAGGAGAAAGATTTATCCCAGTTACTGTTCAAAGGCTGCATTCTCTCTCTCTTTGGGTATATGCACAGGGGTGCAGGAGGCAAGTGTTTTTTCAGGCGGTTGAAAGAGAAATGGACTTCTCTGTCTTTTGGGTTGGGGGTTTTTTTTTGGTGTCCCAGTCTTCTTGTTCTTCATAGGATAGATGTATTATTGATGGCAAGCAAAGCCAGAGATTCTGTCCCTGTAAATGTCAGACACATGAAAAGACCCAAGTTGAGAAATTCAGACGGACTGTGGGTGTCCTAACAGAGCTGTGCCTCGGAAAGGCAGGGAAGAAATCCACTTCCAAAATGGGAATGAGAGTTTGAGCTGAAGCTCCATGGCTAAACAAAGTCCTGGTAGTAAAGAAGTCCTGCTTTGAGGACTGCCCAATGCCTCTCCTTGACCACCCTTCTCCGCCTGACGTACGTCACGTCAATCTGGTACCATAATAAACTCTGAGCATTTGTTTTGCAGTTGTGCAAGGCTTCCAGGTCTGTCTTTGTAAGCATGCAGATCACCCCCAGTCCTTGACATGGACTACAGTACCCCCACCACACACAGAGGACAAACATATTTTTAAATCCAGATGGTGGTATACCTCTGTAGGGTTCGGCGTTCGGAAGATCTCGCGATGTCATGGAAAGTTAGAGGGTTAGTCGCAGCCTTATGACGTATCTGTAATCCCGCCTACCCTTGTTAGTATAAAAGGAATTGACTGCGCAATAAAAGGCGGAAGTTGGCGCTCACACTGTGTGTGTTATCTGTCTCTTTCCCTGGTCTGGGGGTGATCAGTGATCTAATCGTGGCACCTTGATATGTGGCAAACGCTACATACCTCTCCAACCCCGTGAGTCTCAAATATCCGTGCGGCACTCCTGTGGGTATACAAGGCTGTTCCTGGGTCTGTGCTTAGTTGCTTGGCTTACCGAAGTTGCTAGCCCAGTCTTCCTTCCTTTTCAGAAGAAACTGTATATGATCAGGGAGTTACATATAGGAAAAGACACTAATTTAAGGATAGCCTTTATTCTGATAAGGAAGTGTTTAAGAATGCACTATTTAGTTGTCTCCACCATGAGCGATGAAAAGCCTCTACATACTAATATCAAACTGGGATGCCTTGCAATTCGTGTTGACATAATTTTTAGCCTGGTTTCCTAAGGAAAACTGGCTATCCTTTTCCAAAGGAAATTGCTGTATATCTCTCAGTCAGCCTTCCTGTTAAGTTCTTAATCATAGCTGAACTTGATCAGTAGCTTAACAGAATGGTAGACATCTCAAAGGTATTGTTGTGGTTTAACCCCAGCCAGCAACTAAGCACCACGCAGCCGCTCACTCACTCCCCGCCCCCCCATCCAGTGGGATGGGGGAGAAAATTGGGAAAAGAAGTAAAACTCGTGGGTTGAGATAAGAACGGTTTACTAGAACAGAAAGGAAGAGACTTGTGTGAAGAGCTTTGAAGGAGGAGGAAAAAGGGATACTTAGCTCCAGTTAATTGAGTATGACAATCAGATCTGGAGAGAAAACTGTGTTCCGTCTTGGGAAAACACTAGCCATTTATGGCTTGAAAGATCAATTTGAGATTTGTTTTTTTGATGAAACCCAAGAGAGAATCTATGCTAAACCTTTCCCTGGGACACATTGGAAATCCCCATAGCTGTTGCAGGTGTCATGCATTCAATGGATTGAATTGTTGATTCCCCCAGGAATGCTATGACTCCCAGCTATGGGTTGCTTGGAGTCCCCTGTTTGCACCCCCCGCTCTGTGTATCTCTCTTTTGACCCTGTGCTTTCTGATGAAGGTTTTGTCTGGTTTGCCTCCCCATGCAGAATGATTTTTGGTAACTGCTGTATTTTGCTGGAGATTCTTTTGCCAGAAATTCTAAAGCCCAGCCTAGCAGTGCCTTTGCAGATAGATAGCAAGGTGTAGGTAAGCTGCCGTGAAGTGTCAACACCCCTTACCCACCTAACTTGCTAATGGCTGTTCTTTATCTGGTTTTTGCCTGTTAGGCTGCCAACTGGCAACTTCTAGAAACTCTTTTATGTAACAGAAAGGTCTGATTTGGAAGTTATCACACTATCCATCTGAGTACTCAGCACGTGCTGATGTCAGAGCCGCTGTGCCTGTAGTTTGCGGATTGGGACATTTATTTGTAGTTGTAATAATTTTTGGATCTGAATCTACTGAAGTGTTTACAGCAAGACTGCTAAAGCTATCATGTGTTAGCTGGTTTCCACGTGAACTTTATAAATGGATCTAAACTTTATAAATTGACTCCGGTTGTTTTGAAACCAGGCCTGTAGTTTAAATTTGCTGTCAGTGCAGCACCAGTCCTCTGGCAAAGAGCAATCTTGTATCTTGTTTTGATGGAAAGGCCTTTATTCTGAGGTGTGGCAATTGACCCAGGAATGTGGGCACAAATGGGGACCCAAAGCCCAGGGCTTCCTTCTGTTATGTATGTAGCTTTGATCTGTCTCTTCTTTCATGTGAGCTCTTGCAGTTCCTTGTCAGAGCAACTTTTCCCTCAGCTCAGCTGAGAAAGGGCTAGACCTGAAGTTGTGTTTCTTTTAAATGAGAGCTACTGAAGAGCATTTCTTGTAAAAAGGAAAGCTCTCAGAAGCTTCTTTTGCTTCCTCTTAAATGATGTGCGCAAGCAGCATTTAGATCAGTGTGAGCATCTGTAGTTGGAGTTTCTAAGAAGGTGGTAACATTTCTCTTTGCAGTACTTGGAACCTCAAGACTGATTTTTGTCATGTAATTGTCACCAGTAGTATCTGGTCCTGAATCAAAAAGATGCTTGTTATCCTACCGGCTGCTTGTAGCAGTTACAAATAAGTCTGCCCTAATTCCAAACAGTATTACTCAAATAAAGTAATACTCAGATTCATTCTGAAGATGTTGAGAAAGTTGGATTCCTCTTCTGGCACTGTACCTCCTTGTGAGAGTTTCTTTGCTTCCTAAAGAGTTTTAAAGTTGCTTCTAATGTGATTACCTGCAATGTCTGAAGTACTTGAGTAAAAGAATGAGAGAGTGTAGTAGTGTAAATGGGGTGGGCCAAAACTGGTGTAAATTGGCATAAAACTCAGTTGACTTCTGTGGAGTTATACTGATTTACTGCAGGTGAGTGTGTGGCTTGGTATTTCAAAGCAGTGCTCGTGCACTGAAAGGTGCCTCTTTGTGGATTAATGTTAGAAATCTGCTAAACTTGGCAGAGTGTTTTTGCTGAATCATGAGCGATGCTGTTGAGTGATGTGTTAGTCAAAGTGGCCTGGGCTAGATACAGCAAATTCCCGTCTGTGGAATGCCCACTGGCTTTCACAAAAACTCCGTGAAGCTTGCAGACTTGGAATCAGTATGGCCTTTAACTGTTGACCTTTTTTCTCCACTGCTTTAATGCTGATTCTAATGTAGCCAAGGCACTTTCTGAGCACCTGAGGATGGTGTTGGCAAGCCATGAGCTGACATGTAGGTTTTCTTTGTGTTGCTTGGGCTTTGCGTGTTTGCTCATTGCATTAGTTCTCAGAAAAAAAAATGTGCTTAGTGCTTTTCTGCTTTATAATTCATTATGTAATATAAATAATTGTGTTCTCCTGATACATCAGCTCTTCTGCTAGCAAAAGTGTCTTAATTTCTTACAAAAACTGCCGGTTGGTATCAACGGAATACAGGCTCCTTAGTTTTGTGCTGCAGCAGAATATCAGCCGTATTGCTCTCTTTTTTCCAAACTCATTTCATTTTTTTCTGAATTGAGGTTAAACTCAGATTTGTCATCTTCTGTATGTCATTCTTTTTGAAGCAGCGGTACAATAATGACTGAAAATTTTATAATAGCAGAAATTGATTCAATCTATTTTACACAGATTGGTTTCTGCCCCGGTCGCCCGTGCCCCAGCATGGCTGTGTTACGGCCTATACAACTGTGGTTTGTGCTGTTTAACATTAATGACCTGGATGATGGGGCACAGCGCACCCTCAGCAAGTTTGTAGATGAACACACACACACACACTCCCCCAACCCCCCCCCCCCCCCTCAAAAGAGGGGGTGTGGTTGTTAGACCTGGTGGGTGTGTTGCCATCCAGAGGGACCTCCACAGGCTGGAGAACTGGGCTGACAGGAACCTCATGCAGTTCAGCAAGGGGAGGCACAAAGTCCTGCTCCGCAGCAGGGAAAAACCCCACGCCCCAGTATGTGCTGGGGGCTGACTGACTGGAAAGCAGCTTTGCTGAGAAGAAGCTTGGGGTCCTGGTGGACAACAACTTAGACCATGAGCTGGCAATGTGACCTTGCAGCAAAGGCGGCGGCCAACAGCATCCTGGGTGGCATTAGGAAGAGCGTCACCAGCAGGTCCATCTTCTGCTCTGCTCAGCACTGGTGAGGCCACATGTGGAGTGGTGGGTCCAGTTCTGGATTCCGCAGTGCAAGAGAGACAGGAACATAGTGGAAAGAGTCCAGCAAAGGACCATGAAGAAGATGAAGAGACTGGAGCATCTGACATAGAAGGGGAGGCCAGGAGAGCTGGGACTGCTCAGGCTGGAGGCGAGAAGGCTTGGGGGAAGCTTATCAATATAAATACCTGACGGAAGGGAGCACACAAGATGGGGCCAGGCTCTTCTCAGTAGTGCCCAGTGATAGGCCAAGAGGCAGAGGGCAAAAATGGAAATTCAGGAAATACCATTCAAACATAAGAAGCAGCTCTTTTTTTTTTTTTTTTCTTAAATGGTTTTTGCGTTGGATTTTTTTTGGTTTTGGGGTTTTTTTTACTGGGAGGGGTAGCCAGACCCTGGCAGAGGTTGTCCAGAGAAGTTGTGGAATCTCCATCCTTGGAGATATTCAGAACATGATGGGACAGAGTCCTGGGCAACCTGCTGTAGCTGACGCTGCTTTGAGCAAGGGGGTTGGACTAGATGATCTCCAGAGGCCCCCTCCAGCCTCAGCATTTCTGTGATTCTGTAGTGGGAACAGCGAAGCTGAATTATCACCCTGTGAGTAAAATCCTAGCGTCTGATCCGCATTGCGGATCTGTTGTCTGCATTGCAGATTTTTGTTGCATTGTCTGCACACATCTGCTGGGTGGAACTCCCTCTAACATCAGTACGAAGTAGAGGTCTGCAGTGCAGATTGACAGCTGGGATTTTTCTCTGGAGCGTTTCCCCATCTGTGTTTGAGACAAACCAGGATAACATATTTTAACTTTTTTCCTCTGTAAACGGAGTGTTTTGTGAGTTGAGTGTTCCATAGAGAAGTTTATTAAAAGGCAAGCTTCATCTCCCAGTCCTGGAAAAGAAGTGGCACTGAGTTCACAGCTCAGATGATAGGAAAGAAGAAACTCATGTGACGAGATACTAATACAGGTCCGCAAGTGTAATTTAAATTTGTCTGAACAAGTTTCCTCTAAGGAGGGAGGGGAAGTGCAAATGACAGAGACAACTTCCATAGAGAAGCAGTGAAAACTTTTTTATCAGTTCATTGTGAGTTGGGTAATGGTCTTAGTGAGATTATCTGTAGCCTTAGAAAGCATTAGTTTATTTCCAGGGTCAGCCAAATGCTTTGATCTGTTTTGAATCAAAGCCTGGTCGCAGAGGTTGCTGCTTGTTGCTTCTGCAGAAGCATTTCTGGGGGTCCTGCTGAGCTTTCTCTAGGTCTTAAGAAATACTGCTTAAATTTTGATCTTTGCAGAGATACTAGGCTAAGGTGGCATCTATTTGTAACCAGTACTCTCTACTAATGTTGATGTCAACAGAGAACTTGGCCTAAAATACTACATGGGAAATTTTCTAGTGTATTTCCTCCAGCCCTGAGATAAGACAAAGTGATAGGAAAGCAAATAAGCCCGTTCTCTCATTAATCTTTCAATTGCTGAATTTGTGTGTCTATTGATGTGCAAAATGTGATTCTACTTTTCCTTTGTCTTGTCGAAGGTGAAGTCATCTTAGTGACACTCTTCTGCCCACAGACACTTTCTTGGGAACTACCTGTTAAATCCTTTCAGTAGCTGGCTTCTAAAATTCTCTGTTTTTGTTTGGTTTTGTTGGCCCAGGCATGGCCTCAGATGTGAGAGCAGATTCTCTGCCAGTTTTATCCGTGCAGTTTTATCAGAGTACCTGCCTTTAGCAGGGCTGTACCAGTATATGCCTAAGGCAACTAAGATGTCACAAGCTGAATGGCATTAGCTAATGGAGTGCAATTCAGATGGAGAGCAAGGTAATCAATCAACCAGTTCTCTGTTCTCTTCTGAGTGCCTTCATACTTCTGTGGGAATTTCAAGGACTCTGGTGATAGAAACAAAGCACCAAAAGCTAACTTGACTCAAAATTTCAGATGGGTAGCATGAACAGCGACCATCTGTGGTGGTTTTTTTTTTTTTTTTGAACAGGATATATTTTCTGGAGAGGAGGTGAAAGAAACAGGTTTGCTATGTGACCACATTGAGATAAACAGTGGCTTTGTTGAACTCTGAGACAAAATGCTGGCTTTTGAGGGCCAAGTATGTGCAATTTGTAGAGTAAGTCCCCATGGCTGTAGCTCTGGCTAGACAACTGCACCCATGTTCATGCTGTTTGACATCCCCAGTACAGAAAGGCTGAGTGCTGCGAGGGATCCTTGCTATTCCACAGCACCTGACTACAGTCTGCCTAGTCTTGGAGAGCATTTGTGCCATACTTGACTTCTCTGTAACCATGCAGACCCCAGGGCCACCTCACTGTTACCTTTGTAAGTGGCTCTGCCCCGTGTCCTCCTTGGCTGTTCTCTGGTGACCACGGAGGGATTGTTTTTCAGTGGGATGTTACTAACAAGACAGGAAAGGCAGGAGGGGTTCAGCTGTTTTGTGCGGGACAGCTAGAGCTGCAGGTAAGAGAGCTGAGGTGACCTCCTCGTGGTCATGGATAACCAGCTGGTTCACATGCAGGGGTCTAGCTCCTGTGCCAGTTTTATGTTGTTGCATCGTGAGATTTTGTGTGATTTTTTTGTTGTTGTTGTTGTTGTTTTTGGGTTTGTTTTTTTTTGCGATTCTTACTGAACCAAGGCCTGTCACCTCAGGCTGTTTCTGGCAGAGTGACACCAGCATCCCTTGGTAGGACTGGATTTGCAGGACTGGGCTGTGGGCTAACTGAGCTGGCAGAAAGTCTGGAGTAGTGCCAGGTCTGGGATGAGCTGCCCAGTCCAGGAGGAGAGGGTGGTGGTGGTCATCCTCTGCCTGCACTAAACTCGCATTACCTTGTGGCCTTCCTCGCTTGGCACCAGCCTGTTCAATGTCAGCATTGGAGCATGCAGGTGTGTGAAACTACAGCCATCTGGCTTGTCCTCGACTTAGCGATGAAACTAACAGTCGCTTTCTGACAGAAGGCCATCCTTGGCTGGGCTGGGCATGTCCACGGGTTCCCTGTTGTGTAGCATCTACTGGAGGATAGTGTCCATTTGTGTGGCACTTAGCATTTTCCTGGGATGAATGAGCAGCGCAGTTTATTAACGCAACGGTACAGGTGCTGTTGGATTGCCTATGATAGACTGTCTGCAAAGCGCGTGCAGGTGACAATACAGTCGCCTACAAGCGCGTTAAATGATGAAAGAAAAGGGCTCTAAAGAATTCTAAGTTTCCCAGAGAAGCACTCGGTACAGCCGAGTGTTCGAATCTCACACAGTAGGCAACCCTATGGCGGGGGGGAGAGAGGCTCAGTCCATTGACTGATCCCAGAAGTTAGCGATGTCCTCCCGACTTGTCTGTGATGGTGTCTTCCCTGGCATTTCTCCTCTCTTAAGCCCTTTTATGTTTTCTGAGTTTTTCAGTGGAGCTTGAGTGACTCTAGTCACACATACCTTTCCTTTGATTGGTATAAAGTTCTCTCGCTTTGCTTTTAAAGGCATACGCTAGAGAAAATTCAGAGCGCGTGCTCAGTGGGGGGTTGGTCGCACCTTGGAGGTGAGTACCTTTGGGGATGGAGGTGTGTTTTGGTGTTGTAATGAGCAAAGTTCACCCAAAGGACCTGCTGTTGCGTGTGAGTACCCCAGAAGTGGGCACGTGTGATATAAACCAGAAGTGTAGGGCGTTAGCTCGACAGAACCGCCATTATTTTACCTCCTTGCTTCAGTGGATTCAATGCAGGGAGCAAGCGTTCTCGTTCCGATCGTTCCAATCGTTCCGGTTGCCTACCCCTGCGATCACAGAGCCTGGCCACGAGGTCTCAGCTCCGCTCCACCCTCTGTGTTCCTTTTCAGAGTCAGCGTACCAAGCTCCCCTGGTGTTGCTGACGTCTAAAGTTGCAGGTCACGTTGCTTGGGGAGCTACCACAGAACCGATTCTTTACGTGTGCACTGCGTTCCTCCCTGGAGGTTCACCTTCCCTTGAGGGGTGGCGGGGGGACGTGTGTCATACCGACAAGTCATCTCCAGCAATCATTCCACGGGCTGTGGCTGTGCCCGGGAGGCCCGGGGGTCTCTCCCTGCCCTTGGCGGCCATGCCCTGGGCCCAGCTGCTGGGTGTCCCTGGCGCCTGCTCTGCCACTCAGCTCGCAAGGAGAAGCCTGGTGCTGTTCCTCTTCTCTCGGGCCATGGCAGGAACCAAGCGTGCAGCGCAGAGACCGCCCCTATTAGCCGTCCCCTCTCTGCGCCAGAGCTAAAGCCTGTGCGGCCCCACAGCCAGGAGGAGCAGGGACTTGATGTGGCTGGACACAACCCCTTTTCGTGGGGCGTAAGGGGGGTGATTTCGGCAGCCGCAGCCTGGAGGCAAGCCAAAGTGTAACCAGAGCCATAGGTTGGGATGGTGGGTGCCAAGAGCCCGCCACGGAAGTAAGCCAGGCTTTGAGAAACAAGTGCGCGGAGGTGACCCCGGTGCGGTGGAAGGAAAGGTTGGTCGTATTCAGACGTGGACCATTTGGATCCGTGACCAAAGCCCAGCCAGGCAAAGGACAGACAGCTCTTCCAAACTGTCAAAATAGCCCATTGCTGCTATTGCTGTCACATCCCCTTGTCCCACTGAAACCCAGCTGCGCAGCCTTTCTATTAAACACGCGCGTTGGCCGTGTTTATATGGGATACCAAAGGCGCTTCAGCCATGGGTGAAACTTCCACAGCTCACCTGTGACTTGAACCTTTCTGAGAGTTCTTTGCCTACCTCGGTTTGTGGGAAGATGTTCGGATCTTACCTCAAACCCTGGCAAGTCTCCTTTTCCTTTAGGATTTAGTATTTTGAGTACTGAGAGATTAAGAGAGGTAGTCTCCTTGCCATTTTGTGCGTTGGTGCCAAAATGGATCTGTACCTTCAGACTATGTAAATAAGGGCATGTAGGCCACAGACATTCCTTTGGTTGTGGTGATGCCAGAGGTGAAAGACAGGGGTTTGGTTCCCTCTGCAGGAACTCTGCAGAGATGTAGAGAGCATGCACGGTTTCCTCACCGTTCCTTACCAAGGCACCAAGGGACATTTGCTACCACACTGTCAGGGGAGGTTTGGACTTGATGTGAGGAGACATTTCTTTGCCAAGAGGGTGGTCACACCCTGAAACAGGCTTCCTGGAGAGGTGGTGGATGCCCCGTGCCTGTCAGTGTTGAAGAGGCATTTGGACAATGCCCTTAATACCATGCTTGAACTTTTGGTCAGCCATGAAGCGGTCAGGCAGGAGGACTAGTAGGAACTTGTAGGTCCCTTCCAGCTGAACTATTCTATTCTCATTCAGAATGTGAATAGAGAAGAAGAAATAGTTTTTCCCACTTTGTTGGAATTTGACAGAAAGTAAATTAAAGATGCCTTGTCCAAAGTTGCACAGCAGTTTAGCAATTGCATTTCAAAACGGTGTTTTGGCAGTTGAAGAAATGACACTGCCAATAGAGCTGTTTAGGAAAAAAAAGGAGTAGTTTTGCAGAGGATGTGTGAAGGCCTCTAGAAAAACATCTTTAAAGAGCCTGTGGATGTTTCCCATGGAAAGCACTGATTTTGTTTGAAAGCTAAGGCTCTTTCAGCTTGGGCATCTTTTAGTTTTAGAGCAAAAACTTAGTATTTCTCAGAGGAAACAGGAACTCGTACAAATTGAGTTGAATCCTCAGCTTCCTATTTAAAAATGTCTTTAAGGGAAGCGTACCATCAGGCCACAACTGTGCAATGGCATTAGTCCCTAAATTAATCCCAGATGCATACCAGTTCACAAGGAAGCCACCTACTTGGTTGTCTGACTCATGAAATCTCCCCTGCCATGTAAGGCTCACATTGAATCCCATCCTACCATCACCTTTAACACACTTGTTTTACCCATGCTTTTATGCTTCATAAAATGAGCTTCCATAAGTGTTAGCAACTCCAAGTCAGCACCCATTCTTTTGATAAAAATAACCTGCTACGAGTGTCTGAGCAATCATAGTTAAATTATACCACCACTTCCATGCAGTTCTGTAACAATATTCCTCTAGTGGTTCTGATACAACAGAGCTTCTCTATCTAATAGTTAATGGTAACACACTTTGATAAGTAAGGAACACATAGATCAATATACTTTTCCAGGGGAAAATATTTTAAAGACTGTACATTAGTATAAATCAGAAGGCAAAACCCCTCAAAGTCTGGAGGAAGATGCAAAAGTGCTTCTTTGCAAGAGGGTTTTTGTCCACTCTTACTTAAGTCAACTGAAGGGAAGATCTGAATAAAGCCACGGTGCCTTCTCCCACCTGACTCTGACCATTCACCGAGATCCAGTGCTTAGCGCTGTTCCCAAACAGTTTCCACTGAGACCGGATGAACTGTCAGATGCTACCATGATTTATAAACTTAAGCTCCCAGTCTCTCCTGACATTTCCACATCCACTTCTTCCCTTTCTGATAAGGCATGAATCATCATCAGAAATCCCTCTCCAGTCCATTAACAAACTAAACATTGCACAGGCTCATGGAAGTACACGGGTGACTATCGTTACATCTGCCTCCGTGTTAGAGGGATCAGCACTGTAAAAATACCTGCAGTCAGCAAATATTCGTGTTGCATTTATGAGCATTTTCATTCCAGTACACACATTATGAAACAATATTATGGTGGTAGGAAGGCTAGGTAGGTATTCCAGCAAGGAAGACTGCTTTGCTGCTATATTAATACCTTATATTATAGTGCAATAATCCTGTGCTCTACAGAGTCTCAGACTGGTTCATTGGAGCGGGGCGGGGGGGAAGTGTATGGCTTTAAACAGCTTGCAGTATTGGGTCAAAAAAGGCACAGATGTTGCAGCAAATCCTTGAAACAACATAAACTCACCATGCTCATCTGAGCCTATCCAAAAAAGTATTCACCGTGGCCAGACCAAGGGTTCTGTGCTGTGCCTGGCTAATTCAACAGCAGGGCACCCTGCGTGGGAGAACCACTAATCCTGAAACGTAGCATTAAAGAAGACGAGACCAAGGCTACAGAGACTTTTGTGAAACTGAGCATAAGAAAAGAATCATACCTTCCTGAGCCTCAAAAGAATTTCTACAAAATCTTAGATATTTCTGCGATGACTTCAGGAGATAATCTTACAGCAAGTGACTCCTAACAGAATTTTCAGATGCCTTTAGGAATAAGGAAGGACTCTAGTAATCTCTCACCCTCATAGGCAGTCTCGAGAAAGCATATGCCTGAGAAACAGAGGAAAACCAGAGTGAGGAGATGGGGAAGTCGAGAACATTATTCGCAGTAGCTGTTCTCATTCGACCAGATCAAGACTGGCACAGTGTTAGCAGAGGTACGGAATAGATGTGAAAGCCTCAGACGTTTCTGCCCAGCGGGTAACACTGTGGGATGTAAATGGTAAGACTGCATGCATTTTTTTTTCGCAACACAGTAAAAAGTGAAGTTAAAAATACCAAATCCACCAGACCAAAAAGCTTCCCATCCTCCTCAAGTTATGAGAGGAAAAAATCCTCTCAGGAGATTGAAAGAGAGGTACTCCATAAACACGCACATCTGTGGTTCCCAAGCCCATCGTTCAAAACTTCTGTCATCAGTTTATTTTCTCCCATGGGTCTTCTCCAATTCAGTAGCTGTCACTCCAGTGAAAACCACAACACAAAGCTGACATTTATTGAAGGTGGGCAGGGCCCCGTGAACTCTACTGTGGCAGTGCAGACAAATCTAAACATCATCTTTACTCACAAATTTCCATTCAGTTCAGTGAAAGCAGAATTGCCTCTGAGGTGTGGGAATAATAAAGAGAAAATTCTCCTTTTGGTTGCACCTAAGAACAGGCTTGCAGAGGCGCTGGTGGGAAGCCTGCTGGAAACCAAGGGGCCGCGTGGGAGTCAGGGAAAGCAGAATATGCTTTCCACCACCTAGAAAAGGAGCATGTGGATGGGGGAGGAGGAGCGAGCAAGAGAGGAGGAGCTGAGACTTTGCCAGAAGAAATAGGAGGGCCCCGTGGTGCTGACCGCCCAGGAGTGCTCCGGGATGTCACGGGGAGGCTGGCACGCTGGTTCGAAGCACAGACCGCTTGCCCCTGCTCCTTTTCCATGCGGGCACCAGGACACGGTAAAGCAAAACCCGGGCAAGGTCAAGCTGGACTTGAGTGGCACGAGTGAAAGGGACAGGTGCCCGAGCGATCTTCTCTTCTGTCCTGCCAGTCAGAGGTAGGGGTGCGTAACCGAAAAAGCTGGTCGAAGAAACTCTCTGAGGCTCGATTTTGGAGTTTTAGAAAGCAGGCATTCTTTATTGCAGCACTGGATGCACGGGGGATCGTTCTGCCTGTCGTGCATACTGTTACCTACAGCAAGGCAAGCTTATATTGTTCTAATCATATACTTATTTATGTTATCCTTGACATAGTGTCCGCCCTTTGGGCATGCGCAGTGTGGCTCATCTCTTTTTCCTAGTTAGCTAGCCTTGGCAGGTTTTAATGGCTGGATGCACCAATGTCTGTCCCAACGGCAGGTGGGGGACAGGGCTCTGCCCTTCGTGAGACCCCCAGCCCCTGGAGTGGCGGCTGGAAGATGGCTGTAGGCCAAAGGACCCTGATGGGAGCCCTGCAGGGCCTCATCCATTGGACCGACGGGCACCTTCCCTTGTCACACAGAGCATCTCATGGGCTGGAAAAGGGATGCTCTGGAGAGCTTCTGGCAAATCTCTGGAGAAGAGCTTCTCCCCGCCCCTCTCCCAGGGGCTTTCTTGGCTCTGGTGCCCTTCCCAAGGACAGCCCCACAGGTGGGTGCAGCCAGCATGGCAGGAAAGAACAGGCAGCAGCCACAGTGGTCAGCACGGCGGGAAAGCCAAGGATAAAGCCTTATCACCCAAGTGGGATAAAGCCTTAATAACCAAGTGTGCTGCTCCTCGGACAGGAGTATTCCTGCCTAAGCTCACCACACTTTTCCTGCATTTCCCTGTGGCTTTCGGCAGGATATGAATGGCTCTTCAGTGCTGGTGGTCGCTCCCCTCTTTCAGTAACAATTGCAAATTTTCTTCCTGTTGGACCCGCCTCAGTTCCAGTCTCTTGGGGATTGAAAGCTGGCACAGCATGGGTGCCAGAGACGTTCCCACAGCTTGGCTGGTGTCCACAATGAGGAGTCTGTCTTTAGCCACGATGGTCATTTGCAGGGAAAACAGCTTGTTGTATTGACCAGGACCCTACACGGACAACAGAAGAGCAGGGATGTGGCCATTTGCCACAAGTCCAGTGGAGCAGGCTGCTCAAACACAGCCCACGGTGACTTTCTGTGCTGCTGGGCCTGTGGGGACAAAGGATTAAGCCTGAATTACCTACATGAAATAGAGCTATCGCTAGCCTCGTGCAACGGCACCCAGGAGCTGGTCCTGAAAACCACCAATCCAGGACACGGAAAGCTTTTAACCGCTGTGGCTATTCTGGAATAGACTGTGCCGTGTGCATCCATTTCTATTAGCAACGCTTCTCCTGCAGCCCAAAAGGAGTTTGAGAGCTTGCTTATGGCTAAAGGGGGTTGGTGGCCTCGGGCGGTGGCTGAGGCTTGGGGCTTGCGTTGTCCATGACCAGCTATGATCACAGAGTGAGAGAGGAAAGACTTTCCCTGGGGAAGAGGCACCAGGGAGTGGTTGAGGTGGAGGAAGACTTCACCACGGTTTTGCGTGTAGGTGGAAAGTTCTGGATCAGAGAGGAATTCTACATCTTCCGTAGCATGGCACAAGTAGAGTCTTCTGTTGGTACCAAGTAGAGGTAGAATGTCAGGCAAAGTGGCTCATTGAATGGGAATGATCTGGGGAAATTTACTTGGCTATTAAAAGCCCCATTGCTCTAGCAGTTGAATCTTTTTTCTCTAGTCCTTTTTTGTTTTGGAAGGGGGTGGTGGGAGGGGCATGGATAATTTATCGTCATACCTACAAAAACAGGCATTGTAGCAGTCAAGATGGAATACGCCTTTCTCACGTACCTTTTCTTTTTTGAACATGGTGAATTCAATCTGCTGATCAGTAGCCCACTGAGTTCAATAGACGCCTTGGATTTTTATCCTTCGGCTCAAGAGCTAGACCCAACCTCCTGTCGTTGGTGTTAGCGCAATTAATACAGATAATCTGCTATCTTCTACCTAATAATCTAGGCTACATACTACCTAACGATCTATGCGAGAGTACAACCCGATCCAACGTTACACGTAACATCAGCACTGTGAAGAGCTGTGACATTCAAATGAAAAAGGAGACATTTTGAACACCTTTTAAGAGCTTGCAGGAATACAAAGGGGAAGCACTGTGTAAATAATACCCAAACCAATATGGATTTTCCTCCTAAATTTCTGAACCTCCTGTGACAAGTGATGGCCTATCAAAGTGCATGTCTGCCACCCCTGCACGGCACCACGCGGGACCTGTTCACATTCCCTGGTCTGGGAGATGGGGCAGAGCGGACCCTCCGGCAGCTTGTGGCACACAACCGGGAGGAGAGGCTCATGTGCCGGAGGGTCCTGCTGTCAACCCGGGGGATCTTGACAGGCTGGAGAAAGGGGCTGACGGGAACCTCCTGTAGTTCCCCAAGGGGAAGAGCTAAGTCCTGGAGACCTGGGGAGGAAGAAGCCCTTGCGCCAGTAAATGCTGGGGGACACCCAGCTGGAAAGCAGCTGTGCAGACACCTGGGGTGATGGTGGACGCCAAGTGGACCGATTTCGAGCCAGAAAAGTGCCCCTGGGGCAAAGGCAGCTCACTGCCTCCTGGGCTGCAGTAGGCAAAGCGTTGGCAAGAGGTGGAGGGAGACGGTCCTTCCCCTCTGCTGGGTCCGTCCAGCCCGCCCGGGGGTCCCCAGTGCCAGGCAGAGACGGCCATACTGGAGAGAACTCTCGCCCCGGTGCCCCTCCCACTTTCTGTTGGGCTCGGAATGTTGGTCAGTTGGAGGCCACAGCCACCAGAGACAGCAGCACGGAGCTGTGCTGGCACGCAGGAGCGCTGGGAGGAGGCAGGATCTGGCCGAGCAGCACCTCGCCGGCACCGGCACCTCGCCTCCCATCCCCGCTGTCGCCGACTGGCCCGCGTCCTTGGTCCACGGCGAGGGTCCTCCTCTCCCGGGCAGGATGGGCCAGGCCAACTGCTGCTGCAGCTCCAGGTGGGCTCTCCCTGTGCCTTGGGGGCACGGCCGGGACCCGCGGCAGCGGCCTTTCTCATGCCTGCCGCTCTCTGCTCTGCAGGGAGGCTCTCACCGACGCCGAGCCGGTGCTGAGCGCGGACGTGCGGCTGACCCGGGGCCGCAAGAGGAGCGAGAGACGCCTTCTCCTCCTCCAGGAGGAACTGGTGATCGCCAAGTTGCAGTAAGACCCTCAGAGCCCAGCTGCCTTTCCCCCAGCCCTGGCCCTGGCCCTGGGGCAGGGACACCCCGGCACCAGCCCCAGGCCCCAGGACCGTGGTGCTGGATGCAGTCATTGATGTCCGTCCCAAGGGCAGGTGGGGGACGGGGCTCTGCCCTGGGGGACCCCCAGGAGGCCACCTCTAGCTCACCGCCTGCCTCTGCTCTCTGCAGACGCGGCACCAGCGTGCGCCCACAGCTCCGCCTGGCCCTGGACCAGCTGTGGGTGCTGAGCAGTGGACAGGAGGCGGCGGGGGAGGAAAAAGAGGAGGAGGAAGGCAGCGATGAGGACAGGACCTCCATCATCCTTATCTGGCCCACTGGCTCCTGCGTTGCCGCTTTCGGGTGAGTCGTGGTGCCACGTCCCATGGCCGGGCAGGAGAGGTTCCCAACCGTGCCCACGTCATCCTGTGAACGGCCTCTGCCCTGCATGCAGAGCCTGGGCAGGGAGCGGGAAGCACGCCGGCAGGGAGGGATGGGGGCGTTGCCAGGTCCTGCATCCCCTGGTGCCCTTTGGGTCCCCAGAAGAGAAGGGCAAAAGCAGCTGCTCTGGCAGGACACGGGGAGCCAGGGCTTGGGCAGCGTCTCTGTCCTCCCCCGCGGGGCTTCGTCCTGCCCCTGTGTCCTTCCCCACGGGGCAGGGCTGCACAGGCGTCCGCCTCTGCCCATGGGCTGTGGGGCAGCGGGGCCTGACGCTGGTTCTCCTCTCTTTCTGCAGCTCCCAGGCACTGAAGGAGCTGTGGGTGGGCACACTGCTGGGGTAAGCCGGGGGGGATGCTGCAGGCGCAGCCGGGTGGGGGAACACAGCTCCCCAGCTGGGGAGAGGTGCCCTCACGGCTGCGGGTAGCTCTCGGGCAGAGCTGCCTCACAGGAGAGAAGGGGCAGCTTGGGGCTCGGCTAGCTCTCTCCCTGTCCCTTGCCGGTGCACAGGACACCAGGAGGAGCAAAGAGAGCCCGCGTGACCTGTCTCCCCTCCCTCAGACCCCTGGAGAAGGAGCTGAGCCGCCGCCACGCCGTGAGTGCCTGCCCGGTCTGGGCTCTGTCCCCGAGCCCTGGTCCTCCAGCCGAGCAGCAGAGGCATCGCTGCTCACCTTCCTCCGCTCCTTCTCTCTTGCCCAGTGGAGGACATTCAGCGCCAGGAGCCTGGAGAGGCTGATGGAGGACCAGGCCGAGGTGAGAAGGGCTGCCTTTCACCCGCCTCTGGCTGTGCCGGCGTCTGCGGCCAGCGGGGTGAGCTTGTAAGGCAGAGATGGAGGGAGGGAGCGTCCCCCGGTGCCACTCGGGGAGCGTAGAGGGTTGGGGAGGCACCAGGCATGCCAGCACATCCTCGCTGGCGGCGCTGGGGGGAAACCTGCCGTGTGGGTCAGAGAGCCCAGGAGGGCAGAGGGTCCCAGCTCTGCCGCGCTCAGGCTGCTGGTGCCGGGTGGCAGCTTGCCGGTGGCCCTTTCTGCTGCGGGGCTGCTCTCTAAGCGCAGCCTGCTTCTTGCAGGATCATCCCAAGCAAGGGCCACCGATAGCCCCGTCTATCAAAGCTGGGGGACTTTGCCGCTCACCAGGTGAGTTCTGGAAAGAAACGCATTGTCCTGCAAATGGTTGAGCTGTGCTCACTTGTCCCTTGAGTGTCGCCGTGCAGGTGCGGCACCCTAAGGGAGGACGTCACCTGGACGAGCAAGGACACCCGCTGGGCAGCAGCCGCTGGACGTGGTTCCGCGGGGACCCAGAGCCTCTCCTGCTGCCCACAGCTTGGAGGAGGGCAGGGCGAGGGCTGGGACAGGTTGTCCCGGTGGCACGCCAGCTCTCAGGAGCCTCCGAGCTGGAGCCGCTGAGCTGGAGCTGTGGTTCCAGCTGCTGGCTCCCTGCCCATCCTGCCGCACCGCTCAGCACCGTGCTGCAGGCAGGGCAGGCTCCGGGAGTGCTGGCCCGGCTGTCTCCATTGACGCGCTCTTGCTCCGTTTTCCTTTTCAGAAGGAGGGAACAGCATCAGCAGCAGGAGGAGGAGGAGGAGGATGGGGCTGCCCTGGCCCTTTGCTCTGCAGAGGACCCCAGCCGCTGCCCAGGCGCCAGGGCAGGCGGGCTCCGGCTGCAGCAGGGCGCTCTTTGGCCAGCCCCTGGCAGCCCTCTGCGGGGAGGATGGCTCCCTGCCCCAGTCCATCCAGGTAAACCAGCCTGGCCGGGGGGTCCCCAGCCCTCCCTCCAGCTGCTCCAGAGGGGAGGTGGGTGTCCCCAGGAGCTCCGGGGATGGGGGATTGGGCCCTTCACCCCCAGAAGATGCTTCTGGTGCCAGCCCCCTTTGCAGGGGGAAAGGAGCAGGATCTGGGGCAGTGCTTTGGTCACTGCTGTTGGAAGGCAGCTTCTCAGCCAAGCAGCTGTTCTCCTGCTGCTCCTGCAGGAGATGCTGGCTCTCCTGCACAAGGAAGGACCGTTGACAGAAGGGGTATTCCGAAGAGCTGTCGGCGGGACAGAGTTTCGTGAGCTGCGGGAGGCCCTGGACCACGGTGCGGATGTCGACCTGGGCAGCCAGCCTGCGCTGCTGCTGGCCGTCATCTTGAAGGTGAGCGCTTCTGACCTGCAGCTGGAAGAGCTCCTGCCTGGCCTGGAGTGTTCAGAGGCTCACCTGGAGCCCCTGGCATTGCAGGACTTCCTCCGAAGCATCCCCGCCAAGCTCCTCGTGACAGACCTCTATGAGGACTGGATGGCAGCGATGCAGAAGAGCGGCAAGGAGGAGAAAGTTGAAGAGCTGAAAGCGTAAGTGTGGGCAGCAGCCTGCCTGTTGAGGAGGGCCTGGTAGAGGCCTGGGACTTGCCTGAAAAGGGACAGTCTCCTTAAAAAGCTGTGTCTTCTGACAGCTTGCTTTTGCTGGGGTGAGCTTAGATTTTGGGGGAAAGGGCATGGACAGGGAGCCTTCCCTTGCCTGGGCTTGGGTGAAATGAGGAGCTGGGAAGCAAGGCCGTGCTTCCTTCCTGAAGCGCAGGAGCACTGACCGCTGGCTGAGAGCACCCGGAAAGCCGCGCAACCCCCCTGCGTTGGGCAAGCTTTGGGGACGGCTGTGGGCAGCATCTTCTCTATTAACGTTGAGTTCCTGTTCCCTCAGGGTGGCCGAGAAGTTGCCTGGAGCCAATCTCCTCCTCCTCAAGCGGCTGCTGGCCCTCCTCCAGCACATCGGCCACAACGCCTCCAGCAGCAGAATGACCGCCAGCAACCTGGCCATCTGCCTTGGGCCAAATCTGCTGAGCGCACCTCACGAGGACCTGCTCCCCCTCGAGGCCATGCTGGCTGTGACTGAGAAG
This sequence comes from Haliaeetus albicilla, assembly GCF_947461875.1. NCBI lineage: Eukaryota > Metazoa > Chordata > Aves > Accipitriformes > Accipitridae > Haliaeetus > Haliaeetus albicilla. The sequence continues at coordinate 72,632 of NW_027212561.1, forward strand.
GTGCGCTGTACTGAGCAGCCGGCTGCAGCCTTGCCGGCCCATCCGAGCTTGGCTGCTCAGAGGTCCCTGGCTGCCTCCTCTCTTGAGCAAATGCCGGTGGGGTAGCTGCCTGCAAGAGCAGCCCCACAACCACAGCCGCCTGCGCAGAGGCAAGGGTCGGGAGTGGGAAAGGCTGCGTGATACATTTTCAGGCACCTGGGTTGAGCCCGGGGGTTTGATGTGTGCAGGTGAACGTGCTGGTGGCGTTTCTCATTGAAAACTGCGGTGACATCTTTGTGGAGGAGATGGCTGGCCGCTCCTGTCCATCAGCTGGGGAGTCGCCAGCACCCATGGACAGAGCCACAGGTACGAGGAGGAACTGAGGGCTGT
>NC_040858.1:0-17719 GCF_947461875.1 Haliaeetus albicilla
GTCCCAGTAGCTTATAGTAAAGCATGGCACTGAAGATGCCAAGATGGTTGCCATACGCAACCCACGGACAAAAGACTTAGTCCTAACCTTACTGTTAGCTCATGCTAAACCTATACATGCAAGTATCCGCGCCCCAGTGTAAATGCCCTTAGCCTCTTATTAAGATGACAGGAGCTGGCATCAGGCACACCCTTCACGTCCGTAGCCCAAGACGCCTTGCTTAGCCACACCCCCACGGGCACTCAGCAGTAATTAACATTAAGCAATAAGTGTAAACTTGACTTAGTTATAGCATACCCTAGGGTTGGTAAATCTTGTGCCAGCCACCGCGGTCATACAAGAGACCCAAGCTAACAACGTTCGGCGTAAAGAGCGGGTCCTTACTATCTAAGTAACTAGGGCTAAATCGCAACTGAGCCGTCATAAGCCCAAGATGTGCCTAAAGCCGCCACCTAAGACGACCCTAGCACCTACGATTGACTAACCCCCGCAACTGCTCCTTGCCAGGACAGTCTACATACTGCTGTGGCTAGCTCAGGATACTTACCCCACCAAAGTATCCGCCTGAGAACTACGAGCACAAACGCTTAAAACTCTAAGGACTTGGCGGTGCCCCAAACCCACCTAGAGGAGCCTGTTCTATAATCGATAACCCACGCTGCACCCCACCACTTCTTGCACATAGCAGCCTACATACCGCCGTCGCCAGCTCACCTCTTCTGAGAGCTTAGCAGTGAGCACAATAGCTTCCCCCGCTAAAAAGACAGGTCAAGGTATAGCTCACGAAGTGGAAGAAATGGGCTACATTTTCTAGAGTAGAAAACTACACGGAAGGGGGCATGAAATGGCCCCCGGAAGGCGGATTTAGCAGTAAACTGGGACAATAGAGCCCTATTTAAGCTGGCCCTGGGGCGCGTACATACCGCCCGTCACCCTCCTCGTAGGCCGTATTCCTCATAACTAATAACCCAACATGCCAAAGATGAGGTAAGTCGTAACAAGGTAAGTGTACCGGAAGGTGTACTTAGCATACCAGGGCGTAGCTATAATATAAAGCATTCAGCTTACACCTGAAAGATACCTATAACTACCTAGGTCGCCCTGAAGCCAGCCTCTAGCCTAACCACATCACTAACTCATAGCCAAGAATCACCTTTGCCCACAAACTAAAACATTCTCCTAACTTAGTATAGGTGATAGAAAAGTTTTCCCCAGCGCGATAGAGACCTGTACCGTAAGGGACAGATGAAATAATAATGAAAGCCCAAGCAACACGCAGCAAAGATAAACCCTTGTACCTCTTGCATCATGGTTCAGCAAGAATAACCAAGCAAAACGAATTTAAGCTTGCCCTCCCGAAACCCAAGCGAGCTACTTATAGGCAGCTACTCCCTGAGCGAACCCGTCTCTGTTGCAAAAGAGTGGGACGACCTATTAGTAGAGGTGAAAAGCCAACCGAGCTGGGTGATAGCTGGTTGCCTGTAAAACGAATCTAAGTTCACCCTTAATTCCTCTCCAAGGACCCCCAGCAAGCCCGCACGTAGAGAATTAAGAGCAACCTAAAGGAGGTACAGCTCCTTTAAAAAAGGATATAGCCTCTCGCAGCGGATAATTTAACTCACCCCCAACTTGTAGGCCTTTAAGCAGCCACCAACAAAGAGTGCGTCAAAGCTCCCTTCCCAAAGATATAAAAACAACATGACTCCCTCCCTACTAACAGGCCAACCTATCACAATAGGAGAATCAATGCTAGAATGAGTAACTAGGACCCCCCTCCTCTCAAGCGCAAACTTACATTACCACATTATTAACAGCATTTAATTAATACCACAATCTCAACAAGTCCGCACATTAAAACTACCCTGTTAACCCAACACAGGAGCGCCCACTAGAAAGACTAAAATCTGTAAAAGGAACTAGGCAAACCCAAGGCCCGACTGTTTACCAAAAACATAGCCTTCAGCAAACCAAGTATTGAAGGTGACGCCTGCCCAGTGACCTCTGGTTCAACGGCCGCGGTATCCTAACCGTGCGAAGGTAGCGCAATCAATTGTCTCATAAATCGGGACTTGTATGAATGGCTAAACGAGGCCTTAACTGTCTCTTACAGATGGTCAGTGAAATTGATCTTCCTGTGCAAAAGCAGGAATATACACATAAGACGAGAAGACCCTGTGGAACTTAAAAATCAGCAGCCACTATACACAAATGTACACCTACTAGGCCTACGCCTAAAACCTAAATGCTGGCCTGCATTTTTCGGTTGGGGCGACCTTGGAGAAAAGAAAAACCTCCAAAAATAAGAACATACCCCTTAACCAAGAGCAACCCCTCAACGTACTAATAGTACCCAGATCCAATAAATATTGATCAATGGACCAAGCTACCCCAGGGATAACAGCGCAATCTCTCCTAAGAGCCCTTATCGACGGAGGGGTTTACGACCTCGATGTTGGATCAGGACATCCTAATGGTGCAGTCGCTATTAAGGGTTCGTTTGTTCAACGATTAACAGTCCTACGTGATCTGAGTTCAGACCGGAGCAATCCAGGTCGGTTTCTATCTATGTAATACCTTCCCTAGTACGAAAGGACCGGGAAAGTAAGGCCAATACCACAGGCACGCCTTCTCCCCAAATAATGACCCCAACTAAATTATAAAAGGAGCCCCATGTAAACCCAAAGCCCTAGAAAAGGGCCGCTAGCGTGGCAGAGCCCGGTAAATGCAAAAGGCTTAAGCCCTTTACCCAGAGGTTCAAGTCCTCTCCCTAGCCCCACCGTTAATGACCAAGCCCTCCACCATAACCTACCTTGCTATAGCCCTATCCTATGCAATCCCAATTTTAATTGCCGTAGCCTTCCTTACACTAGTAGAACGAAAAGTCCTAAGTTACATACAAGCTCGAAAAGGCCCAAACATCGTAGGACCCTTCGGACTACTACAGCCCGTAGCCGATGGCGTAAAACTATTTATTAAAGAACCCATCCGCCCATCTACCTCCTCCCCACTCCTGTTCACCATAACGCCTATGCTAGCCCTCCTCCTAGCACTAACCATTTGAATCCCCCTCCCCCTACCCTTCCCCCTTGCTGATCTAAATCTGGGACTACTCTTCCTCCTAGCCATATCAAGTCTAGCAGTATACTCAATCTTATGATCTGGTTGGGCTTCAAACTCAAAATACGCACTGATTGGAGCTCTCCGGGCAGTAGCACAGACCATCTCTTACGAAGTTACACTAGCCATCATCCTCCTATCCGTAATCCTTCTAAGTGGCAACTACACCTTACACACACTTACTACCACCCAAGAACCCCTCTACCTCATCTTCTCCTCCTGACCCCTTACAATAATATGATACATTTCCACTCTAGCCGAAACAAATCGAGCCCCCTTTGACCTCACAGAAGGGGAGTCCGAACTAGTCTCAGGCTTTAATGTGGAATACGCTGCAGGACCATTCGCCCTATTCTTTCTAGCTGAATATGCAAACATCATATTAATAAATACACTAACTACAATCCTATTCCTAAATCCAAGCTCATTAAACCTACCTCCCCAACTATTCACAATAGCTCTCGCAACAAAAATTCTACTTCTCTCCTCCGGCTTCCTATGAATCCGCGCCTCCTACCCACGTTTCCGCTACGACCAGCTCATACATCTTCTCTGAAAAAACTTCCTACCCCTAACCCTAGCACTATGCCTCTGGCACATTAGCATGCCAATCTCCTACGCAGGGGTACCCCCCTGCTTAAGGAAATGTGCCTGAATGCAAAGGGTCACTATGATAAAGTGAACATAGAGGTACACTAACCCTCTCATTTCCTAAGCCTCTAAGCCTTAGAAAAGCAGGAATCGAACCTACACAGAAGAGATCAAAGCCCTCCATACTTCCTTTATATTATTTCCTAGCAGGGTCAGCTAACAAAGCTATTGGGCCCATACCCCGAAAATGATGGTTCAACTCCTTCCTCTGCTAATGAATCCCCACACAAAACTAATCTCATCCCTAAGCTTAATCCTCGGCACAACCATCACAATCTCAAGTACTCACTGAGCAATAGCCTGAACCGGATTAGAACTCAACACCCTTGCCATCATCCCATTCATCTCAAAATCCCACCACCCTCGAGCTATCGAGGCCACAATTAAATACTTCCTAGTACAAGCAACAGCCTCCACTCTTCTCCTATTCTCAAGCATAATAAACGCATGAGCTACGGGCCAATGAGATATCACCCAACTAACCCACCCTGCCTCCTCCCTACTCCTAACAGTAGCAATTGCAATAAAACTTGGACTAGTGCCTTTTCACTTCTGGTTCCCAGAAGTACTACAAGGCTCATCCCTAACTACCGCCCTGCTCCTCTCCACAACAATAAAATTCCCCCCAGCTGTCCTCCTTTTCCTGACTACCCACTCGCTTAATCCAACGCTACTAACCACCCTAGCTATCGCCTCCGTAGCTCTTGGAGGATGAATAGGCTTAAACCAAACACAACTCCGAAAGATCCTAGCCTTTTCATCCATCGCCCACCTAGGATGGATAACCGCAGTAATCATCTACAGCCCAAAACTCGCCCTTCTAACCTTCTACTTATATGTTCTAACAACCACCGCCGTATTCCTCACCCTCAATTCAACTAAAACCCTAAAACTAACAACACTAATAACATCCTGAACAAAATCCCCCACACTAAATGCAACCCTCATGCTAGTCCTACTCTCCCTAGCAGGACTCCCCCCACTAACAGGTTTCCTACCCAAATGACTCATCATCCAGGAATTAACTAAACAAGAGATAGCCACAACAGCCACAATCCTCGCTACCCTCTCCCTTCTAGGATTATTCTTCTACCTTCGCCTCGCCTACCATTCAACAATTACACTACCTCCAAACTCTACAAACCACATAAAGCACTGACACTTCATTAAGCCAACAAATACTACAACTGCTATCCTTGCCACCCTATCTACGCTAATTCTACCACTCTCCCCCCTAATCCTAACCGCCACCTAGAAACTTAGGATAACCATCAAACCGAAGGCCTTCAAAGCCTTAAATAAGAGTTAAACCCTCTTAGTTTCTGCTAAGGCCCGTAGGACACTACCCTACATCCTCTAAATGCAACTCAGACACTTTAATTAAGCTAGGGCCTTACCTAGATAGATGGGCCTTGATCCCATAAACCCCTAGTTAACAGCTAGGTGCCCCAACCAGCGAGCTTCTACCTAACAGACCCTGGCGCATCCTTAATGCACATCAATGAGTTTGCAACTCAATATGAACTTCACCACAGAGTCGATAAGAAAGGGAATTAAACCCCTGTAAAAAGGACTACAGCCTAACGCTTAAACACTCAGCCATCTTACCTGTGACATTTACCAATCGATGACTGTTCTCAACCAACCACAAAGACATCGGCACCTTATATCTAATCTTCGGTGCTTGAGCTGGCATAGTCGGCACCGCCCTCAGCTTACTCATTCGCGCAGAACTCGGCCAACCAGGCACACTCCTAGGCGACGACCAAATCTACAATGTAATCGTCACCGCACATGCTTTTGTAATAATCTTCTTCATAGTCATACCTATCATAATCGGAGGATTCGGAAACTGACTTGTTCCCCTCATAATTGGCGCCCCCGACATAGCCTTCCCACGCATAAACAACATAAGCTTCTGACTACTTCCTCCCTCCTTCCTCCTCTTACTAGCCTCCTCAACTGTAGAAGCAGGAGCTGGCACCGGATGAACTGTTTATCCCCCATTAGCGGGCAACATAGCCCATGCTGGAGCCTCAGTAGACCTAGCCATCTTCTCCCTACACCTAGCTGGAATCTCATCCATCCTAGGGGCAATTAACTTTATCACAACCGCTATCAACATAAAACCCCCAGCCCTCTCCCAATACCAGACACCCCTATTTGTATGATCCGTTCTCATCACCGCCGTCCTACTACTACTCTCACTTCCAGTCCTAGCCGCCGGCATCACCATACTACTTACAGATCGAAACCTCAATACAACATTCTTTGACCCTGCTGGCGGAGGTGACCCCATCCTATACCAACATCTCTTCTGATTCTTCGGACATCCAGAAGTTTACATCCTAATTCTACCCGGCTTCGGAATTATCTCCCATGTAGTAACATACTATGCAGGTAAAAAAGAACCATTCGGCTACATAGGAATAGTATGAGCCATACTATCAATCGGATTCCTAGGTTTCATTGTATGAGCCCACCACATATTTACAGTAGGAATAGACGTAGACACCCGAGCATACTTCACATCCGCCACTATAATCATTGCCATCCCAACTGGTATTAAAGTTTTCAGCTGATTAGCGACGCTCCACGGAGGAACCATCAAATGGGACCCCCCAATACTATGAGCCCTTGGCTTCATCTTCCTTTTCACTATTGGAGGTCTAACAGGAATCGTCCTGGCAAACTCCTCACTAGACATTGCCCTACATGACACATACTACGTAGTTGCCCACTTCCACTATGTTCTCTCAATAGGAGCCGTCTTCGCCATCCTAGCAGGGTTTACCCACTGATTCCCCCTATTAACAGGATTCACCCTCCACCCCACATGAGCCAAAGCCCACTTTGGAGTCATATTCACAGGAGTAAATCTAACCTTCTTCCCACAGCACTTCCTAGGCCTCGCCGGGATGCCTCGACGATACTCAGACTATCCAGACGCCTACACCCTATGAAACACCTTATCCTCCATCGGCTCACTGATCTCAATAACAGCCGCAATCATACTAATATTCATCATCTGAGAAGCCTTCGCCTCAAAACGAAAAGTCTTACAACCAGAACTAACCGCAACTAACGTCGAATGAATCCACGGCTGCCCACCCCCATACCACACCTTCGAAGAACCAGCTTTCGTTCAAGTCCAAGAAAGGAAGGAATCGAACCCCCGTACACTGGTTTCAAGCCAGCCGCATCTAACCATCTATGCTTCTTTCTCCCATGGAGTGTTAGTAAAACAATTACATAACCTTGTCAAGGCTAAATCGCAAGTGAAAATCCTGCACACCCCACCATGGCCAACCACTCACAGTTCGGCTTCCAAGACGCCTCCTCCCCGATCATAGAAGAACTCGTTGAATTCCACGACCACGCCCTAATAGTCGCATTAGCAATTTGCAGCCTAGTCCTATACCTCCTAGCACTCATACTAATAGAAAAACTATCTTCAAACACCGTAGATGCCCAGGAAATTGAACTAATCTGAACCATCCTACCAGCAATCGTCCTCATTATACTAGCCCTCCCATCCCTACAAATCCTGTACATAATAGATGAAATCAACGAACCAGACCTTACACTAAAAGCCATTGGCCATCAATGATACTGAACCTACGAGTACACAGACTTCAAAGACCTAACATTCGACTCCTACATAATCCCAACAACAGATCTCCCACTAGGACACTTCCGACTGTTAGAAGTTGACCACCGCGTAGTCATCCCAATAGAATCCCCCATTCGCATTATCGTCACTGCCAACGACGTACTTCATGCCTGAGCAATCCCTGCATTAGGCGTAAAAACCGATGCAATTCCAGGACGACTAAACCAAACATCATTCATCACCACCCGACCGGGAGTCTTCTACGGCCAATGTTCAGAAATCTGCGGAGCTAACCACAGCTACATACCAATCGTAGTAGAATCAACCCCTTTAGCCCACTTCGAGCACTGATCCTCACTCATATCCTCCTAATCATTAAGAAGCTATGCAACAGCACTAGCCTTTTAAGCTAGAGATAGAGGACCACTAGCTCCTCCTTAATGATATGCCACAACTCAACCCAACCCCCTGATTTCTCATTATACTAACATCATGACTGATCTTTACACTAATCATTCAACCCAAACTTCTACCCTTTATTTCCACTAACACCCCATCCAACAAGCCCACCACAACCACCCACACCCCCTCCTGAAACTGACCATGAACCTAAGCTTCTTCGACCAATTCGCAAGCCCCCACCTCCTAGGCATCCCACTCATCCTAATTTCAATACTACTCCCTACCCTACTACTCCCTTCACCCACCAATCGATGAATTACTAATCGATTCTCCACCCTCCAACTATGATTTATTCACCTAACCACAAAACAACTAATACTACCCCTAAATAAAGGAGGACATAAGTGAGCCCTAATCCTAACCTCACTAATAATCCTCTTACTCACAATCAACCTATCAGGACTACTACCCTACACATTTACCCCGACTACCCAACTATCAATAAACATAGCTCTTGCTTTTCCCCTCTGATTAGCTACCCTCCTCACAGGCCTACGAAACCAGCCCACAACATCCCTCGGCCATCTCCTGCCCGAAGGAACCCCAACACCACTAATCCCCGCTCTAATCCTAATCGAAACCATCAGCCTACTCATCCGACCCCTAGCCCTAGGAGTCCGCCTTACAGCAAACCTAACAGCAGGACATCTACTAATCCAACTCATCTCCACTGCCACTGCCGTACTACTCCCGATCCTTCCATCAGTATCTGCCTTGACCATGCTAATCCTGCTACTACTAACTATCCTAGAAATTGCAGTAGCCATAATCCAAGCCTACGTCTTTGTCCTACTCCTAAGCCTATACCTACAAGAAAACATCTAATGGCCCACCAAGCACACTCCTACCACATAGTAGATCCCAGCCCCTGACCCATCTTCGGCGCAGCAGCCGCCCTACTCACCACCTCAGGACTCATTATATGATTCCACTACAATTCCTCCCAACTCCTGTCCCTAGGCATTCTTTCCATACTTCTAGTCATACTACAATGATGGCGAGATATTGTACGAGAAAGCACATTCCAAGGCCACCACACCCCTACCGTTCAAAAAGGTCTGCGATACGGAATAATCCTATTCATTACATCCGAGGCATTCTTCTTTCTCGGCTTCTTCTGAGCATTTTTCCACTCCAGCCTAGCCCCCACCCCAGAACTAGGTGGACAATGACCCCCAACAGGAATCAACCCCCTTAACCCCCTAGAAGTACCCCTATTAAACACAGCAATCCTCCTCGCCTCAGGTGTCACTGTAACATGAGCACATCATAGCATCATAGAAAGCAACCGTAAACAAGCAATCCATGCACTTACCCTAACCATCCTCCTAGGCTTCTACTTCACAGCACTACAAGCAATGGAATACTACGAAGCACCATTCTCAATCGCCGACGGCGTATATGGCTCAACCTTCTTTGTCGCTACAGGCTTCCACGGACTACATGTAATCATTGGGTCCTCCTTCCTATCCGTCTGTCTCCTACGCCTAATTAACTTCCACTTCACATCCAACCATCATTTTGGATTCGAAGCAGCTGCCTGATACTGGCACTTCGTAGACGTCATCTGACTATTCCTCTATATAACCATCTATTGATGAGGATCCTGCTCTTCTAGTATATTAATTACAATTGACTTCCAATCTATAAAATCTGGTGCAACCCCAGAGAAGAGCAATCAACATAATCACCTTCATACTTACATTATCCCTCGCCCTAAGCACCATCCTAATCACACTAAATCTCTGACTTGCCCAAACAAACCCAGACTCAGAAAAACTGTCACCCTATGAGTGCGGCTTCGACCCCTTCGGATCTGCCCGACTACCATTCTCAATCCGATTCTTCCTCAGTAGCCATCTTATTCCTATTGTTCGACCTAGAAATTGCACTCCTACTACCTCTGCCATGAGCCATCCAGCTACAATCACCTGGCACTACCTTAGCCTGAGCCTCCACTATCATCTCCCTCCTCACATTAGGACTAATTTACGAATGACTTCAAGGAGGCCTAGAATGAGCTGAATAGGCCCAGAAAGGTAGTCTAACCAAGACAGTTGATTTCGACTCAACAAATCATAGATCGACCCTATGCCTCTCTCCATGTCACTTTCCCATCTAAGCTTCTACTCCTCCTTCACCTTAAGTTGCCTAGGACTCGCCTTCCACCGAACCCACCTAATCTCCGCCCTACTATGCCTAGAAAGTATAATACTCTCCATGTATATCGCCCTATCAATTTGACCCGTCGAAACCCAAATAGCCTCCACCGCCTTAATCCCCGTATTCATACTAACATTCTCAGCCTGCGAAGCAGGCGCCGGCCTAGCCATACTAGTTGCCTCCACACGAACCCATGGATCTGATCACCTACATAACCTAAACCTCTTACAATGCTAAAAGTCCTCCTCCCAACAGCCATACTCCTCCCCACAGCCCTCTTATCTCACCAAAAACTCCTATGGACTAACACCACCGCCCATAGCCTCCTAATTGCCACCATCAGCCTCCACTGACTACTCCCCACATATTATCCCCACAAAAACCTCACCCAATGAATAAGCACCGACCAAATCTCATCCCCCCTACTAGTCCTATCCTGCTGATTACTCCCACTTATACTCCTAGCAAGCCAAAACCACCTACAACATGAACCACCAATCCGCAAGCGGATTTTTATCACTACCTTAATTACAGTCCAACCCCTCCTCCTCCTAGCATTCTCAGCCACCGAACTAATACTATTCTACATCACATTTGAGGCAACCCTAATCCCCACCCTAATCCTAATCACACGCTGAGGGAGCCAACCAGAACGCCTAAGCGCAGGTATCTATCTACTATTCTACACCCTCATCAGCTCCCTACCACTACTAGTCACAATCCTATACCTCCATACACATATCGGCACTCTGCACCTTACAATACTTAAACTATCGCACCCAACACTCACCAACTCCTGAACTGACCTCCTACTAAGCCTAGCACTACTAATAGCATTCATAGTAAAAGCCCCCCTCTATGGCCTCCATCTATGACTACCTAAAGCCCACGTAGAGGCCCCAATTGCAGGATCTATACTACTAGCCGCCCTACTCCTAAAACTAGGAGGCTATGGCATCATACGCCTAACCCTCCTAATTGGCCCCCTCCCACCACACTTACATTATCCCTTCCTCACTCTCGCCCTCTGAGGCGCATTAATAACTAGCTCAATTTGCTTACGCCAAACCGACCTAAAGTCCCTCATTGCCTACTCCTCAGTAAGCCACATAGGCCTAGTCATTGCCGCAAGCATCCTCCAAACCCACTGATCATTCTCAGGGGCAATAATTCTAATAATCTCCCACGGCCTCACTTCCTCAATACTATTCTGTCTTGCAAACACAACCTACGAACGCACCCACAGCCGAATCCTCCTCCTGACACGAGGCCTACAACCCCTCCTACCACTTATGGCTACCTGATGGTTATTAGCTAACCTCACAAACATAGCTCTTCCACCAACTACAAACCTAATAGCAGAACTAACCATCATAACTGCCCTATTCAACTGATCCGTCCTCACCATTTTCCTAACAGGAACTGCAACCCTACTAACTGCCTCATACACCCTGTTCATACTACTAACCACCCAACGAGGCACATCACCAACTCACATCACCTCACTACAAAACTCAAGCACACGAGAGCACCTTCTAATAACCCTCCACATTACCCCCCTACTCCTCCTAATCTTCAAACCAGAAATAATCTCAGGAATACCCTTATGCAGATATAGTTTCAACCCAAACATTAGGCTGTGATCCTAAAAATAGAAGTTAGACCCTTCTTACCTGCCGAGGGGAAGTTCAACCAGCAAGAACTGCTAATTCCTGCATCTGAGCCTAAAACCTCAGTCCCCTTAACTTTTAAAGGATAACAGCAATCCATTGGTCTTAGGAACCACCTATCTTGGTGCAAATCCAAGTAAAAGTAATGGAGACAACCCTACTCCTCAACACCTCTATACTCCTCACACTATCAATCATTCTCACACCCCTCCTCCTCCCATTACTCCCAACCACCCTCACACTTACTCCAACTACCATCACCCGCACCATCAAAACTGCTTTCTTAACTAGCCTAGTGCCAATATCCCTCTTCATATACTCAGGCTCAGAAAGCATCATCTCCCATTGAGAATGAAAATTCATCACAAACTTCAAAATTCCCCTCAGCCTCAAAATAGACCAATACTCCATAATATTCCTCCCCATCGCTCTATTCGTAACATGATCCATCCTCCAATTCGCCTCATGATACATAACATCAGAGCCACACATCACAAAATTTTTCTCCTTCCTCCTAACATTCCTAATTGCCATAATCACTCTAACAATCGCCAATAACATATTCCTCCTATTCATCGGTTGAGAAGGAGTCGGAATCATGTCTTTCCTACTAATCGGCTGATGACACGGCCGTGCAGAAGCCAACACAGCAGCACTCCAAGCCGTACTCTATAACCGAATTGGAGACATCGGCCTCATCCTAAGCATAGCATACTTAGCATCAATAACAAACACCTGAGAAATCCAGCAAGCCCTATCCCCCAATCAAATCCCAACCCTCCCTCTCCTAGGCCTCATCCTGGCAGCAACAGGAAAATCCGCCCAATTTGGCCTCCACCCGTGACTACCCGCCGCTATAGAAGGCCCAACCCCAGTCTCTGCCCTGCTCCACTCCAGCACTATAGTGGTAGCCGGGATCTTCCTACTCATCCGCACTCACCCCATACTCTCTACCAACCAAACCGCTCTCACCCTATGCCTCTGCCTAGGGGCATTATCCACATTATTCGCTGCTGCCTGCGCCCTCACCCAAAACGACATCAAAAAAATCATTGCTTTCTCCACATCCAGCCAACTCGGACTGATAATAGTCACCATTGGATTAGACCTCCCCCAATTAGCCTTCTTCCACATTTCAACCCATGCTTTCTTCAAAGCCATGCTATTCCTCTGCTCAGGATCAATCATCCACGCCCTCAATGGAGAACAGGACATTCGAAAGATAGGAAGCCTCCAGAAAATACTCCCAACAACCACTACCTGCCTGACCATTGGAAATCTAGCCTTAATAGGAACACCATTCCTAGCAGGCTTCTACTCAAAAGACTCAATCATCGAAAGCCTAAACACCTCCTACCTAAACGCCTGAGCCCTCCTCCTAACACTCCTAGCAACATCATTCACAGCAACATACAGCTTACGCATAACCTTACTAGTCCAAACAGGATTCCCACGCATACCTGCAATCACACCCATAAACGAAAACACCCCAACCCTCATCAACCCAATCACCCGACTTGCCCTAGGTAGCATTGCAGCCGGCCTACTAATCACATCCTACATCCCCCCTACAAAAACACCCCCCATAACCATACCCACCCTCACAAAAACCGCCGCAATTATCGCCACAATTCTGGGCATCATCCTAGCCCTAGAACTCTCAAACATAACACACACCCTAACTCAACCAAAACAAACCCCGTACCTAAACTTCTCCTCTATACTAGGATATTTCAACCCTCTGATACACCGTCTCAGCTCCTTAATCTCACTAAACAGCGGACAAAAAATTGCCTCCCACCTAATCGACTTGTCCTGATACAAAAAAATAGGCCCCGAAGGACTTGCTAACCTCCAACTTACAATAACCAAGACCTCAACCCCCCTCCACACCGGCCTACTCAAAACCTACCTAGGAACCTTCGCTCTATCAACCCTCATTATCCTCCTGTCCACACACTAACTCCCAATCAATGGCCCCCAATCCCCGAAAAACCCACCCCCTCCTCAAAATAATTAATAACTCCCTAATCGACCTGCCCACTCCCCCAAACATCTCTATCTGATGAAACTTCGGATCCCTACTAGGAATCTGCCTACTAACACAAATTCTGACCGGCCTCCTGCTAGCAACACACTATACCGCAGATACCTCCCTAGCTTTTTCATCCGTAGCCCATACATGTCGAAACGTACAGTATGGCTGACTAATCCGCAACCTACATGCCAACGGAGCATCTTTCTTTTTCATCTGTATTTACCTACACATTGGCCGAGGGCTATATTATGGCTCATACCTATATAAAGAAACCTGAAACACAGGAATCATTCTATTACTCACCCTCATGGCAACTGCCTTCGTAGGCTACGTACTTCCATGAGGCCAGATATCCTTCTGAGGAGCTACAGTCATTACCAATTTATTCTCAGCCATCCCATACATCGGACAAACCATCGTAGAATGAGCCTGAGGAGGATTTTCCGTAGACAATCCCACCCTCACTCGATTCTTTGCCCTACACTTCCTACTCCCATTTCTAATCGCAGGCTTCACCCTAATCCACCTTACCTTCCTCCACGAATCCGGTTCAAACAACCCCCTAGGCATCATCTCAAACTGTGACAAAATTCCATTCCACCCATACTTCTCCCTAAAAGATATCCTAGGATTTACACTAATGCTGCTCCCACTAATAACCTTAGCCCTATTCTCACCTAACTTGTTAGGAGACCCGGAAAACTTCACCCCAGCAAACCCCCTAGCCACACCACCTCACATCAAACCGGAATGATACTTCCTATTCGCATACGCCATCTTACGCTCAATCCCAAACAAACTAGGAGGCGTACTAGCCTTAGCTGCCTCCGTACTAATTCTATTCCTAGTCCCCTTTCTCCACAAATCTAAACAACGAACCATAACCTTTCGACCCTTCTCCCAACTACTATTCTGAACCCTAATCGCTAATCTCCTCATTCTCACGTGAATCGGAAGCCAACCAGTGGAACACCCGTTCATCATCATTGGCCAAGTAGCCTCCCTTACCTACTTCCTCATCCTTCTAGCCCTCTTCCCCCTAACTGGAGCCCTAGAAAACAAACTTCTCAACCACTAATACTCTAATAGTTTATAAAAAACATTGGTCTTGTAAACCAAAAACTGAAGACTGACCCCCTTCTTAGAGTTCCCGGCCCGCAAGGGCCATTATTGCCTAACCCTAACTAAGAACCCCCCTAGCAAACATCGCCCCCATCCTTTCTTTCCCCCCCCCTTCCCCCCCCTATGTATTATTGTACATTGACTTATATTCCACATATATCATACTATTATGTGTTATTATATGTTAGACATATTAATGTATGTATTATAGTCATATATATGTAATACGGGCATACACTTATCTAGCACATTTCTACTTTCAGGGTCATGTTATACTGCATGCACTCTCGGACCATTTGCCGTTCCCTCGGACTAAACCCATGCCAAAGGTGGAGCTTTTATACACAGCTTGATTATTCTCATGGATATTTACTACGGATCAGTGGACTGCGGTGATTTACACCAGATTTCTGCATGATCTCTTCCTTTAACTATGCCTTTCCATTTATGCTCGGCCGCTGACCAAGAAGGGCTAGGTTATCTCTTAATCGGTCGGTCCCAGAGAGATCATCAACCCGGTGCACGTATAGATCCTACATTCCCAGCTTCAGGACCATTCTTTCCCCCTAAACCCCTAGCACTACTTGCTCTTTTGTGCCTCTGGTTCCTACCTCAGGGCCGGAACTTGTTTAATCCCGTTCTCTCGCTCTTCACTGAGACTAAGCTATTTCAGGTACCACTTGGCCGCTTGAATCGTATCACTCTAGTGGTTTTTCTCTATTGGTTCCCTCTCTTTTTGGGTAACCTCACAGGTGGCCCCCATAGTATGTGTTCATGAGTGGCTGGTTTAAGACGTGGACTGGATGGCCCTCGGGCAACTTTACTACCGTACTTCAAGAGCTACTCAATGATATGGTTGGCGCGCGACTCAGATAGGTATTTGACACTGATGCACTGGTCAGGAGCATTTGGCCCCCGGGCTATTCCTCGAGCTCAGGAGATGTTTAATGAGACGGTTGGTGTACTATAGGGTGGTTGATCTGGCATTGATGCACTGGTCAGGAGCACTCGGTTATGGAGTATCCACAGACCCTACTATAGGGGCTAATTGGTGAATGCTTGTTGGACATATTATTCTATTAGTTCTTTTCCTCATACTTTCTAAACAACACTAGGCGTTTCTAGCTAACACACCAATCATGTTTTGCATAAAAATTTTTACAAAATTTTTACAAAATTTTTACAAAATTTTTACAAAATTTTTACAAAATTTTTACAAAATTTTTACAAAATCTTCATAAATTCCCCATGAATCCTTCACAAACCTTTCATGAATTTTTCATGAATTTTTCATGAATTTTTCATGAATTTTTCATGAATTTTTCATGAATTTTTCATGAATTTTTCATGAATTTTTCATGAATTTTTCATGAATTTTTCATGAATTTTATTTACACTTTTTTACATTTTTTTATCCGTCAAGGCACTGGAGTTCCATTAATAAATTAACTTTTTTATCATCCATTATATCATCTTATTATTCATCATTTTTCACAAAACTAACCCAACACACCCCCTCCCCCATTCAACCAATAATACCCACTAATGAACCTCAGAAAAAGAGGGCTTAAACCTCTATCACCAACTCCCAAAGCTGGTATTTTACATTAAACTACTCTCTGACTCCTCTAAACCGCCCGAATCGCCCCACAGGACAACCCCCGCACAAGTTCCAACACAACAAACAACGTCAATAACAGCCCTCATCCAGCAGCCAAGAACATACCTGCTCCCCACGAATAGAACATAGCAACACCACTAAAATCCAACCGATCTATAAAAACCCCCTCACCATCAACAGTAACCGCCCCAATCCCCCAACACTCCACTCCACTAACAACCGCCCCCACAACAAGCACCAAGACCATTCCCGCCCCATACCCCAAAACTCGCCAGTCTCCCCAAGCCTCCGGAAAAGGGTCCGCTGCTAAACACACTGAATAAACAAAAACCACTAGCATCCCACCCAAATACACTATAAACAACACTAGAGCTACAAACGGCACCCCCAAACTTACTAACCACCCACACCCCACAACAGACCCCAATACTAACCCAACCACTCCATAATAAGGAGACGGATTAGACGCCACCGCTAAACCCCCCAAAACAAACCCCATCCCCAAAAGAAGGACAAAATAAGCCATTGTAATTTCTGCTTGGCTTCTCTCCAAAACCTACGACCTGAAAAATCGCCGTTGTATAATTCAACTACAGAAACCCAACACCACCGCCCACAACCTCCCCACATTCCTTACACTTTCTCACACTTTTCTTTACACTTTTCTTTACACTTTTTTACACTTTTCTTTACACTTTTTTACACTCTTTCCGCACATTTTCCCCTCTTTTTACACTTTTTTTTACACTTTTTTTACACTTTTATTTGTCAGAGGTACTGGAGTTCCATTAATAATTTCAAAAAATTCATCACATTTATATATGCATAAAATCACATCAAACCCCAAAATATTAATGGAACTCCCCTACCAAACACACCAATTATCGCATTCATTACTTTCAACTACCCCACACCCCCGGACAAACAGCCCTGAAACAAACAACTAATAATATAAGGAGTGAACAACTCTATAAAGCCCTGAAACAAACAACTAATAATATAAGGAGTGAACAACTCTATAAAGCCCTGAAACAAACAACTAATAATATAAGGAGTGAACAACTCTATAAAGCCCTGAAACAAACAACTAATAATATAAGGAGTGAACAACTCTATAAAGCCCTGAAACAAACAACTAATAATATAAGGAGTGAACAACTCTATAAAGCCCTGAAACAAACAACTAATAATATAAGGAGTGAACAACTCTATAAAGCCCTGAAACAAACAACTAATAATATAAGGAGTGAACAACTCTATAA